>NW_022145545.1:497500-642500 GCF_000002235.5 Strongylocentrotus purpuratus | reverse complement strand
CAGCTGAGAAAAATTTCATGGTAAAAAGATGAAAGTAAAGGCATCATGGGGTGGGGGTGGTGGTGGTGGTTATTTTGCCTGATTGCTAAGAAAGCATAAATGCAAGTAAGCAACCAGATAGTCGACGGCTTTAGGTCCTCTCTGAGGGATTAATGCCTTACCAAAGGGCACTAGCGCATCTACTTGGTTTCGAACCCGGGTCGTGGGATTACGAGACCACTGCTCTATCAACTGAGCTATCGCGCCTCCTCCGGGTGCTATGGAAATGTTTGCTTACAATATTAGATCACAGGTTTGAGCAATATAGACCTTTCATGAAATATTTTTGTTATTTATTTTTTGAACATGACCAACTCTTTGTACAGTGGAAGCAAGTGAAAGGTGTGCTTGCAAACCTCATGCTACTATGAGTGAAAGCTGCAATGAAGGGCCTCTCACAGAGCATCACTGAGTTACTACATACAAGTCATCTTTCAGAAACACCCGATATTTTCCCCTGGGATCCCTGAGCAACCTACCCATTCTAGTTTCAAAATGTCCAGGTTCTGCAGGTGCACATGAACCCTAGCTTGTAAGGCCTTGCTGAGCTCAGCTAACTTTCTGAATCACCAATGAAACTAGACTTTGTTTTTTCATTTTTGGAATGTTCCTTCTTGGCATTTGCTAAAGGGTAATTCCATGAGATGTAACCCTATTACTAAGTCTTTTGTCTCTTTTTTTCATAAAAAGGGACAGATCTTTTGATGTGATCATCAACTAAATTTGTTTGTGGCACCACTACTATTAGTCATAGGTCATATTGAGATATATGACATAAATAACATAAATGGCTAAGACTTTTGTTTTTACAGTACATTTTTGCTAATGTTAAGGTTTTTTCATTTGCGAATGATGAAGAATGATGAAGTGGAAAGCAAAGATCAAACAAAAACTTTCTTACTCTCTATGACAACTGTGAATTCACATCTAGCCTCATTCCCGGTTTCATCCCTGGCAACATACTCGACCGTGTAGGAGCCAGCGTAGAACAGCTCAGGATTGGATGACGTAGAGGTCACGACGGGGTCAACCCCGGAGTTGTCTGTCACTGTAGGATCCGTCCATCTGACGATGGCTGAATTGGTTCCAGGGTCAAGAGGTTGGGAGATGAAAGTAGGACAGGTCTGCCAGACTGGGTTTTCAACATCTAAGAAAAAGAAGAGGAATTGTGGTGAGAAATTAATATACTGTCTCTTTTTGTGGTCTCAATGCAATGTATCAATGTCATTCACAGGGTTCATACTCTTTCTCA
Source organism: Strongylocentrotus purpuratus (assembly GCF_000002235.5). NCBI lineage: Eukaryota > Metazoa > Echinodermata > Echinoidea > Camarodonta > Strongylocentrotidae > Strongylocentrotus > Strongylocentrotus purpuratus. The sequence goes on along the minus strand of NW_022145545.1, from coordinate 641,209 downwards.
TAAATTTAATTCCATGACTTTCCATGACTTTTCTAGCCAGAATTCCATGACCTTTCCATGACTTTTACACATTTTTTTTACACGGTAGACTGAAAATTTGATCTCAAATCAAAGCGAAGCAAAGTGCATGTTTCAAGTCTACTAATAGAAAGGCAGCTTTTGTTATCTAGTTATTTCATCTGTTACAATTACATGTTATTTTTTCATCATATTCGATATGCACTGCTATATAATATTCTTACAATTACACATACATGTATTCATATCAACAATTGTCCATTTTTTAATGGCAATTTTCACTTCTAAAGAATACAAATTGCCTGTTCCTGGTTTCATGGACCACCATGATTCCTTCAATAGCTCTCCTTTGCATGTACAAGGTAACTACCCCCCCCCCCCCAAAAAAAAGAAAACAAAACAACACCAACACACAAACTCACACACATACCATCACCAATTTTGATTTCACCAACAAAACACAGTAGGCCTACTCACATCAGCTGATGAATTCTTGTTTCGCTAGCATTAAGCTGGTCAATAATTTCTGAATGAGTTTTTTCTTGAGACATCTTCATGTAGCTGTTTGAAAGAAATCCCTCTACACATTGCACCTGTCTGAATATTTGGTGGCATTGGTAACAAACTGTCCAAGTTCTTTAATAATTCTTAATGGCATTCAGCTGTTCATCAATCTGTTTCTGAATTACTTGTAACTGGGATGCCTTCTCCTTTGCTGTACGTCGGAGGCTGTTTGATTTGGAAATACAAGTCAATCTTCCTTGTGACTCTGCTTCCTCAGCATACTTGTCTGCTGAGGTGTGAAGACTTTTCACATCTGCTTGCAGTCTCATTTGTTTGGCCTTTAGTTCTTCCAAACCATCCATCAGTCCTTTTCTCTTTCCTTCTTTCTTTTCCTTTTCCTTTTTACGCCTCTGTTCATCGAGATAGATGTGGTATTTCTGCCTGCCTGCAGACGCAGCCAACATGATTGATTTGTCAATAGTCACATTCTTGATTCCTCCAACATACTTGATATGGTCATAAATGGCCCTCAATGATATCAGTGAGTGTCCCAGGAGATTGTCCTCTTCAACTTCGTTGTTGATTGAGAAACCTCTCTCAATGGAGGCTTGTCCATGGGACAAGACAAGCAACATGCGGACCAACTTTAAGAGGGTCGAATAGCGAGACTCGGACAGAAATTTGCACATTACAGAGTCCAATCTCTCTTTCTTTGGATCAAAGTCTCTCATCTCTGCACTTCTTGATGCCTCATCACATGCTTCTGAGTATTCTCTTAGGATATCGTCACATGAATCCTTAAGTCTGTGGGCATCACTAAGGGTGTTAAGCACCCTCTTCAGCTTTGCAGTGGAGTTTTCTTTGTCTTTTGCCATGTTCTTTGGACTCAAGCATCCTATATTTCTCACAAGTGCATACTTAAGCGGACATCGCTCAATGAGCTTCCGGGTCATTGCAGCAAGAAACTTCTTTGCTTGAGTGCGAAATTCCAGAACTTTCAGCTCACTGATGATATTTTTCGCCTTCAGATCTTTCAGCTTCTTCTCAGTGTAGAATCCAATGTCCAACTTGGCCAAGGGCAGCTGAATGGCCTCACTGCTAACATCTACCTGCATTATCTTGTAAGGAGAAGTAATGGTACTCCTGTCCAGCTTTAAAAATCGCTGCATAAGGGATGCAAGCATTCTAGTAAGGTCTTCAGCTAAAAAGGGCAGCATTGGTGCATCAGTCTGATAGTCTGTTAGGAAAGGATTGACCAGCTTTGCAACAGATATGAAGAAGTACAGTCTTGCTAAGAAATCAGTTATATGAGTACATTTTGAAACAGTTTCAAAGGACTTGTTCTTTGGGTGAGGGATTTTCTTCTCTTCTACTGCTTTAACATACGCACATACACTCTCCCAGATGCTGATTGCTCTCTCTGCAACAGGAAGGTTTTCCAGCCATCGGGTCTTGCAAAACTTAAGTGGCATGGTATGATCTCCAGTTATCTTCTGATAATCCTCTCTTCTGGCAGGGGAATCAGAAAACAGGTAATACAAGGATGATAGAAAGCTTTCCACCTCCCAGTCAGCAGCCTTGGCACCTGTCAGAAAAGCACCATTAACTATATGGAGCCCGCATGAGCCTATATTCAGTATGGATTTGGTCAGGTCAGCAGTGTACTCTCGCGTAAAGTCATCATACATCTTCCAATTAACGTTGGGACCATCCATTGATATTTGCAGTAATTTTTCCAAGCCAACTGTGTGCAGAACTTTATTCAGTTCTTCCTTGAGGTGAACAGCTGAACCATGTCCGATGAACACAGACGTCAAGTAGCGAGTGCAAACTTCATTGTGTTGCCATGTTCTTATGAGGAAGTCCATCTGCTTTTTCTGGAGCTTCTTGTTGAGGCTTTCATCAAACAGTATCACATAGTGGTTTGATTGTTTTATGTTGTCATAAAGGAGGTCTTGCACATATGGGCCCAAACCAAACACCGTCATATACCGACATTTTGTTTCTGACAACGTGAAACCCTTAGCAATAGCTGAGTCCGGAAACATTCTTTGAAAGAGCTCACTGTTGTGCTGGCAAGAATGAAATGATAAATGATCCTCCACCACTTTCAGACACCAGAGTATTTCAGCTTTTAAAGTTTCCTCTCTTGCAGCAACAGGAATGGGAGTTGTCACTTTAGAGGTTGATGGCGCACAAGTACTGGTTGTTGCATCTGTAGACGTGATAGATACTGATGAACTTTCTGCACCTTTTGCCTTGAAGAAGCTCTTGAGTGAGAGAGTAGAATCTAGGAGAAAAGAAAAAAATGTCTATTAAAATAAATAAAATATAAATATCATCATTTGGTAAGATTTAGGGCCGAGTCAAAACGTTTAACTGCCGTTCAAACGACCATTAAAAGCATAAACGTTTTCCTATTTTGACAACCGTTTGACAGTATGGGGAAGGAAAAAAAAAAAAAATTCACGGCAACTTTTGGCCAATTGATGTAAGTCACTAAGACAAGTGGACTAATTTTTGACTCATTCCTTAAAAACATATTTTAAAGAAATAGAAAGGAGGAAATACTTCTCAAGGCAAGCAAACTGTTGGACCCAATTGTAAGTACAAAATTTAGTTTTATGATTTTTGGGGTCAATTTTAAGGTAAATTATTATTATTTTTTTTTTCTGCAGTCCACATACAGTGCCCGGTACAACACTGGCGTGTGAGTGCGGAGCCCCCTGGGTTAGCGTTCGGGCTGTTGCATGCAGTAACCTAGCCGGCCCGGCCCGGGGCCGGGGACGCTCCCGAACGGGCTGGTCGCAGTAAGCAGTAACCAATGCCTGCGAGGTGACATCGCATCGCTAAATAATCTCAAATCTTTCATTTTTATATAATTATTATCAGTCATTATTTGGATTCATGCTCAATAAAGGATCGGTAAAATTCACATTAAAAATGCTCACTTACGACGTTGTTGCTGTTGGAGGTTTGCTGTGTGTTTTTCACTCTTCTTGTGGCTCTTGACGGCTGCTTCGCCCATATTACGGACACTGAATTTACACATACAAACAGCACATCTAGCAGTCCCCAGATCGGAACTTTCTTTCAAAATCCAGCCACGGTAATCCGGGTGTTCTAACCAAGCATCCTTAAAATGACAATTTCCAGGCATTTTGAATATCACTTCCACAAAATTTGTAATGGTGAAAATATCCACGTGACGAGTTCCAAGGTCTGTGAAAATAAACAACTCCGTTTCATGAAGAATCAACACATGCACAAAAGTTTCAAAACACATGCCGTCGCGTCGATATATAGATCGTCAACGAGCTAGCGCTGCCAATTTGCCTTGTTGACACGTCAGTATTGTTCCTTTTTTATTTAAATAATGAAAATTAAAAAACAAATATTACTAATTTACTTTTTCCTCATTTATTGGAGAAGTGTAAAAATTGTAGTAGTCTAAGTGGTCGCAATTTAATGCAAAGCCAAAGTGCAATCGAGGCATTACATTCGTTCTTGGAGTGTCACATGTCGCGTTGGCACCATCATCATATGCACACACACACTGCACACGTACACGTGCGCTAGCTTGCTGAACTGAGCTAGCGCTAGCGAGCTCGCTCGCAAGCTAGCCATGTGCGCACGATGTGGACCGTACCGCCATACACTGACCATACACACGTAGTTCGTATCGTACACGTACACACCCACGTACACAGCGCTTATCCATCGATCATAGTGAACACATTCACAAGTACAATCAGTCGGTATGTTACGAATGAAAGAAAATACGAGAAGAAAATGGTTGAAATATCTCCATTTATTCACTTGTATAGTGAGAAAATACTATAGTTGTCCATAATTTTGATATTCCATGACTTTCCATGACTTTCCAATGGAAAAAATAATTTTCCATGACTTTCAAGGCCTTAAAAGCAATAAAGTAAAATTCCATGACTTTCCAGGTTTTCCATGACCCGTACGAACCTTCAATATATTGAGATTTCTTAAACACTTAATTCCTCAAAATGTTGTTAATATGTATTCTAACATATATAAAATACTTCATGATGAACAAATCGCTATCATTTTGCTTAATCGTTACTAGACTTCAAAACAATATCAATCCCTGTCTTGAAATAACATATTTGTGTCCACACTCAAACGCTATTCACAGGTAAAAATTTTGTTTAAATTCAATCCACAATCAACATTATTTGGATACGTTTAATAAAATATTATTTGGTAAAACAAATTTAATTTCCTACATGTATATCAAATTGATAATTCATGATTCTATCTTCAGTTTCAAAAAAGAACTTCTGGGGCCTGTTGCATATAAGAACTTGCAACTGAGAGCAACTCCAAAACATGTGTTCTGGGCCCCATTTCACAAAACTTGCCATCAGTGACAAATGACAGTTTTCGTTATAAGCTAGTGAAATCCTTGTTTCTGATTGGTTATCAGCAGATTAGTCACTGATTTTTGTAATTTGTCATTGAAAAAAAGCTTTGTGAAACGGATCTCTGATTGGTTTTAAAAAAAAAAGTTGAGACATATTTGTTCATGCTGCAATTAACCGCAACTCTCAAGAGGGTGCTTGCTGGTGATTTGCTGATGCTTTATAAAAGTTACTGTACTTACCATTAACAGTTACAGTGAACATACAGATGGCTATGTTGCCTCTTTTGTCCGTTGCGGAGTAGGTGACAGTGGTCGGGCTGTCGTAGAACACTCTCAGTGGCTCAGAATGAGTCATTGTTATCTGATGATAAGGATATTTAGTGTTAAGTTGCAGTAATAAAGCAGAAGGTAAAGTTATGTCAACAAAATATGGTAAAAATCTAACTAAGAAATGTAGGATAATTATAGACAATCAAATGATATGAAAATGTATGCATTAACCCTCTTTTTCCATCTTCTACATGTAAATTGTATTCTCTGACATTGTACTCTATCATTCTCTTGTTATTTCTGAATGTACATCAAATTGCTTCAAATGTCAAAAGTTGATATTGTATGAGAGTGAACATAATGACTGTGTCAGGTGTCAAAAAAAGTGCTGACAAGCAAAGAAAGAAATAATTTTGCTCATATTGGGGCGGGACACACAAATACATTTTACTCTCCTGTGTATCTGTGTATTAAAAGTATCACTAATTTCATTTGGGGCTACCCCCCCCCCCCCCTCCCCATCTCCTTCGAATCTACCATTGAAAGGAGAGACATGGACATACCATAAGATTAGCTAGCGATGTATAGTCATCCGTGATGGTCAGCTGAGGCCAAGAGACATCAGCATAGGCCACACCCAGCTCGTTGTTTTGGATGATAGGTGCGGGGCAATTGAACACAGGTGGCATATCAACTATGAATATGAACAAGAACAAACAGATATATATATATAACAAGGCAAATAATATGAACAATAACAAGAGCAAGAAGACCAAGAGCAGATATAAATAATCTAAAGAAATAACTGAAGAAAATACAGGCATGGAGTAGATAAACATGAGGAACGAGAATAATAATAAGAAAAAAATGAAGAAAAATGGGGATGAAATAGATATGATCAGAGAGCAGAAAAAAATTGGAAGGAAGAAATACTAGAAGGAGAGTCATCTTCCCTACAACAGGCTGTGAATACAGATTCTTTTTTCCCAGGAGTATGAAGGCACTGGAAATTTCTATCACAATAATTACACCTTGGCAATTGAATATAAAGCTATAGACAATAAAGTTACTTGGGCATTAGGCCTGATGTTTAAACCTCTAGCATAAGTGCATTATACATAGAAAAAATAACGTTTTCCATTAAATACAACTATTGTTATACAGAACCCTAGAATCTGCTTGTAGAATTAGAAAGATTATGCATCTATTAAAGCCAAAATTTGTTCCCATTGAAGAGATTTTCTTGTTGAAATGTACACTGAAGGAACCCATACATAAATGCCACCTTCCTATAAAGACAGCATTCCTTGTCTCAAAGGAGTTCTTTATATGCAGGTTTTACTGAACAATCGATAGACTTACTTAGAACATTCACGGTAAAAGTGCACATTGCTGTGTTCCCAAACCTATCGACATAGGTCATCATGACAACCTCATTCTCTCCCGCCACACTCGCTTGCAACGTAGACCCTGAAGCCAGGTTGGTAGAAGAGGTGAACTCCCCAGAGTTGTCGGTCACACTGGGCGTGGCCCACGTCACGGCCAGGGATGTAACGTTCGGCTGGACGTATTCAACGATGTTGCCTGGGCAACCTGTGATGACAGGTATTTCGTCGTCAACTGCATCAAAGAGAAAATAAATAGATATATGTTTCTGTACATTTATTCTGCTTTTCAAATTTATATCACTCATTTTTTTAATAAGTTTAATATACCTACATTTTGCAAATGCAGATTTTTCTTATGGGGGGGGGGGGAGGGAGGAAAGGCATATTACAAGTATCCAGGAAATCTGGCTGGCTTACATGATGACTTCTCAAGAATCTTGGCTTTTATTTGGCAACCAGAAGATTTTTTTTTTAAATTTCAATTGATGTATCATTTGAAAGAAAAAGTACAGTAAAGCTTTTATAGTAAAAGTAACATCTACAAATACTGACTAAAAATTGCATTCCATATAATTTCTAAAAGTCATCTATACTACATTGTATGATCATAAAATATATATTAAAAGCTATGAACAACAGAAGTGAGTTTAGACAAGTTTCATTGAATTTACCCAAGATTGTCACGTTGAATGAACAATATGCAACATTGTTGACGTGATCAGTTGCTGTGTAATTCACCACGGCGACCCCAACACCAAAAGCCGTCCCAGGGTCAGAGGTCGTGACCAGGGTCGGAGTGCCATAATTGTCCGTCGCAGTGGGAGGGATCCAGGAGATGTTGACCTCAGTGGTACCTGTGGCAACCCAAAGCAAGGTGTCGTTCGGGCAGTTGTAGATGGTCGGTAGGATGTCATCATCGGTAACTGCAAATCAAAAAATATTCCCAAGTATAGAAACTGAATGCATGCAAGTTTTAGTCTGTTGACTACTAAATTCTTTCATCGCCATTGGCTTAATGCATGCAGGGACTACCAGTTCCTGTTGTAAATGGCTTACATATAGCATAAATACTTTCTTTATTCAATATCATGAAAACCCAGGATATTTGCATCTTTCTTTTATGTTTACTTCTTTTTCAACAGGCTCAATATTGTTGACTAAGTTATTATCCCAGGGTTGTAATTTACAAAAGTACAGAATTCTCCAAAAATATTCTACAAAGCAATTAATTCTTTCTTTTTGAGTAGGGGCCATCAAATGATTTTAACTTACCATTAATGGTAACAGTAAACATGCAATGCACCACGTTGTACTTTGTGTCCATCGCAGTGTAGAGGACTTCCGTTGACCCCTCAGGAAACAACGACCCTGATTCTTTAGTCTGCATGACAAAGAGGTCGTTCCCATCTACAAGGTCACTGAAGGTCGGTTCAACCCATGTCACGCTGACCTCGCCTGTTCCAGGGGTGACATCTTTTATGATGTCATCGGGGCAGGAGGTCACAACTGTGGGTGATACAGCATCACTGGATTCTAAAACAGAAAACAGGAATTCCAAATAAAACACATTGTTGGTCGATCAAGTCGATGGATTTTTAACAGTAAAATTTCTGATAGAGGAAAACAACTTCATTTGATAGAAAATTTTGACTTTTACAATACAACATGCAAGTATTTTTCCCTCAAATGTTAGATTTGTTACTTTCTTGAAAACTTTATCAGCAAGAATCCCCTTGCAATCATACAGTTACAGTTAGTATCAAATTGCAAATTTGACTAATGTTGCACAACCTGTTGAATTTCATACAGACATTTATGTCAAGAGTTTGATTCAAATAATGAAATAATTATCTTATTTGATGCATCTTTTCATATCCATTCCCATTTCAGACAATGCAACTAGACAGAATCTCTAGGGGGCTATTTTGGACGATTTCCTTTTTGGAAGTCTCCCTTGTAATCACATTTTTTGACCTATATTTCAGGGGCACTTTTGGGTACTTCTGGGGCCGATTCATCCGCCACCCATGTATTTCTTTCTGTTCGAAGTCACAGATAATATCTTTATCATCTCCTGAGAGCAAGAAGGGCACTATACCTGTCTAATTTTTGTTAGGGTTAATGCCCTTCTAGCTCTCTTACACAATAGATTCACATCAGTGAACGATACTTACCATAGACTCTCACTTTGAAAACACAATTCGATCTCTCTCCTGCATCATCTTCAAATGTATACATCACTTTCGTTGTGCCAAGTTGAAAGGTGGCGCCCGGGGCATAGTCTGACGAGGCAGTGACTGCTCCTCCGTTTGGGTCAACGGCGGTGGGTGCGGTCCAGGTCACATTTGAAGAGGTCACTCCAGCTGACACGGTGACCTCTAAGGTGCTGTCAGGACAGTTAGAGATTTCTGGTGACCCGTCGGCTGTAGTCAAGGAGAGAATGAGAAACATGTCTTGAGAAGAAGCAAAATCATTTTACACAGGGCTGAGACTATTGAGTATTTTAAAGGGAGTTGTCAACCAAATTTTTCAAAAACAAAACAGGGAAAAAATTCCCCAAAATGTACTAAAGGCCATTAGAATTTGTCCCCCCCCCCCCCCCCCCCCCCCCCCCGTCAGAAAATTAAAATCTAAAAATGGCGGGCGACAATCCCCTGAAATGCCCCTGTACAGTCTTCGATACTGTATCCAAGGGGCGAAATGATGATACTTCTGGTATGGTTTCAATCAATTATTTTAAGGGTAAAGGGTTTGCTAAAAACTTTGACATCACAATAATTTTCCTAATAAGCCTCTCATTTATTACAAGCCGATTTCTCTTCCTCTCTCTCTCTCTTAGTGGTCTTCCTGTATGCACTAGAGCTGTTTACATCATTGATCTCTCTGTTTCTATTGACTATTTCGTTATTATTAAGAAGAATTTGAAGACTTACCTATCACTGTTACAGTGAAAGAGCAGTTTGTTTCCAGTCCAACTTTATCTGTAGCTGTGTAGGTGACTGTTGCGTTTCCCAAAGGAAAGTAATCTCCGACTGAATGAGTGGAAGACAGAAAGACCTCTCCAGAATCATCAGTTGCCGTGGGAACCTCCCAGCGAACCACTGCTCCATTGCCAATGACAGTTGTGCTGGGGCAGGTTAAAGTCGGAGGTGTCGTGTCTGTATGTTCAGAACAAGAAATGATGAAAACATGATAAATCACATATGAAAAACATAGACCTGCTTTTGACTACATGTATATTCAGCCTTGATTTGACAAGTTAGTTAGATCTAGTCTCAGTTCATCTCATCTAGACTAAAAATCTTTGATTTTCTTACACTGCACAATAGAAGATATGATAAAATACTTCTTTAAAATTTTAGCGCTATTGTTGCTCCTAACTTCGATGCCCGTCTAAATCCAATGCTGCTCTGTCATTGCACGGAAAAGTCGAACGTTCAACTCGAATGGCTATTGATATGCGCAGCCTTTAGCTACGCATTGCTCGTCGCATACATGTACATGCACACCGACTCTGCCTCAGCTCTGGTCCTTCGGGCCCGGGCAGTTCGTAGTTGTTCTCCGTCATGATTTAGCTCGAACGTTATCCAGAAAAAATATTTAGACAAACACTTCAGCGTTTTCATTTAGGTCAAGTTTTCGATCTATTTCGGTACTTTATGCCTCAATCTAGACTAGTATAGCCATGTGAAATCTTACCCTTTCCAATTAAAGAAAAGAAAGCAGCAGTGCCAATGATAGCAGACGAAAGGGTATGACTATATAACGTTAGCCGTATCAGTATGAGGCACTTATATTATGTCGTCGATTTTAAATAATTGCACCAGTCTCATGCATGGTACATTTAGGGAATTCCCCTAATCTGGCGCGCGCGTGGTGCCAGCACCGCTACCACATTGAACCCCCTCGATATACCCGTTCTTGTAAAGTGACACCAAATCTTATCTTTGTGGGTGATCTACCCATTTTCCATTTTCTTTTTCTCCCTTACTTTGAACGCCACTTTAAAAAAAAGTATTTTGCAATTGAATTGATATCTAGTCGAAAACCTCCACGTTTTCATTTAGATCAATGTAAAAACCCCGACCATTCTCATTTCTGAACGAAAAACACAAACAGGACAGGATAAGTACTTATCGTCGATTCATATTGGGAGTCGGAAAAAGTAAATGTATGGGATATTTTCATGTCAGACAATTTTTCGAATAGTTCTTTCAATACAAATCTCTTGCCCGTCTGTGATTGGAACAAAGAAATTGATTTCTAGTTTGTCGTCACCTCCTCCTTTCGACACGCCTCATTTTTAAAATATTTTTTGTTTGAAGAAATAGTTCAAGTTCAAGTTCAAGTTTATTTGTCTTCCAGAAAACACATGTGACAAAATATAATAGAGTATAATCATAGCAGTACAATGTAGAAACAAAGGAAGACGAGGAGACCTTGGTTGAAGCACAGCTTGTTAAGTTAAGGCCCCCTCATATGATGTGACAAAAATAGCTTATTTATGAATACAACAACAAATATGGAATATATAAAACTATTTACAAAATACTCTCAGAGAACAACTACCCAACGTTGCATCTAATATGATCTAATATGGACAAACCCAAGCCGACACCAAGTCGAGACATCAATGAGTTATTGCTCTCTGAGTGCAGAGGTCAAGTAGGAATATATGGTATATGTAGTATGTACAGATGAGAAAGAAGAAGAAAAAAGAAAAGGGATAAAGGGGGTTATATGTCAAAGTCAAGAATTAACGAAAAAAAAGATCAAGAGTAGAGTTAAATATGCTACAGTACACTAACAATAAAGCTTGATAACACATTCATGTGTCATCGACATACTTGTCAAGAAAATATGACTTAAGTCTACGTTTAAAAACTGAGATACTTGAAGCATTTGTTATGGTAGTATCAAGTGAATTCCAGAACCTGGGGCCAGTGGACATTAGTGTATTCAAAGTGAAGGTTGTCCTTGCATATGGTAAATGGAGAGCAGAAGCCTGTCTAGTATTATAGCTGTGAATTTGGTTATTTCTTCTAAAGATTTGAGCAAGGGCAGGAGGGAGGTCTCCAGAGTGAATGCTAAACATGAGCATTCCAAGTTGCATTGAATAGAGATCTTCTAGTTTTAGAATACTGTTTTCATAATAAAGTAGATTTGTATGTGCACGATAATTTGCTTTACAAATTATTCTAATAACCCGCTTCTGCACAACAAAAAGCCTGTGGATTTGAGTTTTGGATGATTTGCCCCATGCCAACATACCATAATTGATATATGATAAAATAAGAGTAGAGTACAAAATGAACAATACCTCTTGAGGTATACATGATCTCAACTTATAAATAACACCAGTATTTTTTGACACCACTTTACTTAATTTGTCCACATGAGTTTTCCAATTCAGTTTCTCGTCTATGTATATTCCAAGAAATTTCGTTGAAGTTACTCTCTCAATTGGGTTATTATTGAATGCCACTTCGCCTGGCAAAATATTAACTGAATTACTGAACAGTATATAATTAGTTTTCTGAAGATTCAAGGATAACTTATTAGCATTAATCCACTTCATTACTTTTCGAAACTCTTCATTAACAGTTTTCAACAATGTTTGTGGACATCTATGAGAAAAAAATACACTTGAGTCATCAGCAAAAAATATGAATGATAATACACTTGATGAGCGTTGAAAATCATTAATATACAAAATGAATAAAAGTGGTCCCAAAATGGATCCCTGGGGAACACCACATGTTACTTATTGGGGACTAGAGTCAATTCCATTTAAGGACACATATTGCTTTCTATCAGTTAGATAACTTCTAAACCAATCCAAGGCGACTCCCCTGACACCATAATGACATAATTTACTTAAGAGAATTTCATGGTCTACAGTATCAAAGGCCTTGGAAAAGTCTAAAAATGTACCAATGGTGTGTAAGCGACTATCTAAGGCAGAAGCAAGTTTATCTATAAGGTGTAAGATTGCATGTGTTGTTGTATGCTTCTCCCGAAAACCAAACTGATAATTACTGAAGACACATGTTTTGTTTAAAAATGTTATAGTTCTTACATAAATAATTTTTTCCAGAATTTTTGAAAAACAGGTTAACAAAGAAATCGGACGATAATTTGTCAGTAATTGAGAGTCACCTTTTTTAAAAATTGGTACAACTTTTGCGATCTTCATGTTTATCGGTACAACTCCGCTTGACATAGACAAATTAAAAATATGAACTACTGTAGTGGTTGAAGGATACCGACAATAACTTGCTTAATAAGTTCGTTCCCATTATGATCATACCCAGGACTTTTCTTGTTCTTGAGGGCTCTAACAATACCAAGCAATTCTTCTTCATTTGTGGGCACCAAAAATAAACTTTGCATGTTAGGTTCTACTAAGTAATCATGAAAATCAGTTTGACTGTTAGGAATATTTTTTTTCAGATTCGGACCAATATTACAAAAATATTCATTAAACTTTTCCACTATAATATTTTTATCTTCAACCATTTGGTCATCTATATTCATTTGTATTATACTTGTTACTTTAGATGCTTTTTGAAATACATTTCTTATCACCTTCCACGTGCCCTTGATATTATTGTAAGTTACTTTAAACTGTGCTAAATAGTATTGTTTTTTGGCTGCACGCAGCACAGAAGTCAGAGTATTTCTGTAAACGGAATATTTCCTTTTTAGAGCTACCGTCCCTGCTTTCTTATACTTATAAAACAGCTCATTTTTCTTATTTATTGATTTCAGCATAGCATTGGTGACCCACGGCATACGTGGAGTTCTTCTACGGTTGTTTTTACTCTTTACTACTGGAATATTAGCATCATACAACAATAAAAACCTATTCATGAAAATATCGAAGGCACTCTCATCACACTGATTCAAAAGAACATCACTCCAGTTTGTCGACAATAACGCCTCTCTAAACTGATTAATATTTTCTGGGGTGTTTCTTCTAACATAAATGTTCTTATGGGTGACTACAAGTTTTTTTCCCAAAGGAATTACAGTATACACAGGAAAATGGTCAGACAAGTCCGACACAACAATAGTAGATAAGGGAAAAGGTTGTAAGTTACTAAAGATATTGTCAATAAGAGTAGCAGAGGATTCAGTTACTCTTGTTGGTTTTGTTATCAAGGGCAACAAAGAAAACGACAACATCAAATTCAGGAAATCATCAACATGAGCATCAACATTGTGCTGTAAAAGGTTTATATTATAATCTCCAACCAAAAATAAGGATTTACCGTTAAGTGACTGGCTTTCCAAAACTCTCTGCATTTCGTCCAAAAAAATGTTCAAAATACCATTGGGAGGTCTGTACACGACTCCAATTACGATATTATTTTTACCAGAAATAAAGACTTCAACAAATAAAGCTTCTAGATTTTCAGTCATAACATTAAGCTCGTGACATACTCGATAATCGAGCCCAGACGGAACATAAAGGGCAACACCACCACCACGTCTGTCTACTCTACTATTGCTTAACAAGTTATAACCTGGAATAACAAACAAATTTGCATCATTTTCATTGGTGAACCAAGTTTCAGTGACACCAATGGCAGTTAAGCCTGAGCTGATTTTGTTCACAAATGATGTCACATGTTCAAAATTTCTACTCATGCTGCGGATATTAAAATGAAGAAGGGAAAGCTCTTTATCTGTGGCATTTTTAACTGACTCAAAGAACTGTTGTTCTGTAGAATAATTACATCTTAAAGAAATATTTTCAATGCTGTCACTGATATCACTCAAGCTAGCTTCAAGAAAATTGCAAATATTATGGTCATCTATTTGAGCCATGATCGGTCAAGATAGGTGACAGGATAAACACGAGTACTGATAACATAGACATAAGGAAACGGCTAGCTAACTTAAATACAACTAGAAAGATAAACACTTGAGACATATAGAATATGAGACAGCAAGTTGGAGAGGAAAAAGGAAGGTATAAACAGGGAAAGGAAGACAAAAAAGAACAGAATGGAAAACATATATATAACTGCGCACAGGATACATTGCGCAGATAAGTAAAAAGACAATTCATATGAAGTAAAAAACAAAACAACAACAGTACCAATAGTGTAGTAAATAAAAAGAGATGTTTTAAATATCATGTGGCAAGAACTATCAAGTTATTTATAGACAAAGGTTGAATTTAGAGCCTGGCCAAGTCCGCTTCAGAAAAGATGGTTTTCTTCACTTCTTTGCCATCGGTTGCTGGCAACAAGGCAATGACTCGACCATCCCGTGTCCAAGCAGCTTTCACCCGTTGATGGTCACGGGTCATCTTGAGGAGCTTGGCGTTATCGCGCGTGAGGTCCTCCTGGATGGATTTTCTCGTACCCGCGAGCTTGCGTCGACTCCCGAGGACCTCGTTCCTCTTCTTGAACGACAGGAACTTGACAATTATGGTGCTTGGACCCTTTGGACCAGGCTTAATAGCGGAATTCACCCGTTGAATATGGTCTATGTCCCCCTTCTGGAGGTGAACGCCAAGGGAGGTGTTCACCAGATCAACTATTACATCCTCTGAAGGCACCCCTTCAACCTCGGGGATGCCAAAAAAAAATTAAAATAAATGAGAAGCCGAGGACATCTGGGCAATGGGGTAAACGAACATCATTAATATCTTGTAATTACCGTTTGACTTATTTTTACCCTCGACTCTTTAGTGCATATACAAATAAAACACAATAAACAACAGTTGTATTAATTAAAATTGACTCAACGGTATATAATTATGGTATGTAAACAAAAATGTCAATTATCAAATAAAATGGAACACTTTCCTCCTCATTTAAAATAAAATGGTCTTATTTGTCCGTCCTCATATTCATGCCTTTGTGAATTCACATACGGTATGAAACAAACCATATCACAGCTAGGGGGTGGGGGGGGGGGGATACTCAGATTTGCTTTGGACGGGGGTGTGCGGCTGGAGCGTCCAAAACAATACACATTTTAAGGGTGATTTTGGGCAGAAAATGGTACCCATTATTTGGGACTTTGCATGAATGATTTACACTTTCACATCCCTTAATCCCTGAATGTATTTAGTAATAGCTTTCCCAGTTTCAGCCGTTTGTTTTTCCTCTAATTTCGTTTAAACGTTGCATGCACGCTTTCTTGTACTTTCTCATTTTGCTCTTGTATTCCAGCCTCTTTAGCTTTTATAAAATTTAAAACCCATCCGTTTGTAACAATAATGTAGCAATTAATTTGGAAAATAACTTGTGGGACTTTGGATGAAAAGGCGAAATGATTTACAATATTTTTGTGGGATTTTGCATCTGGAATTTTCATTTTAACGAGATTATGGGTGAGATATTATCCTGAAGAAAATAGTAACCCATGTTTAAGGCCAAGATCTGAAAAGTGGGGTCAGTTTGAGGGATTTTGCAGCACAAAATCATATCCCATGTTTGGGGATTTTTTGAAAAAAAGTAATCCATTAGTCTAAGAGCGGCACATCACCGTTTAAACCTTATAAGGTGAGTACCCCCCCCCCCTAAACCTTCGGTGTTCGATGTCAAGAAAATGCACAGGTAAAAATACCAGAGCCAAGACCTTTCTATTGTAATGATAAAGGAACTGATATAAATTACACATACACCAAGATAGCAGTAAGACAATGATTCCTTTCTTGTATTACATGCCTCATGATGGCATCAAATACTGTCAGTCTGAATAAATCATTATGGTTGCTAAACTGTGTTATTCGTTCATATAAAGTTGAATTCATTAATTCATAGGTTACTAAAAGAGATCACGTTTCGTGGCACTGATGCCAATTTGCAATGACACATTCAAAACACAAGGATATTACAGTGATAGTTAAGATTTTCAAAAAAAAATTACATAAATTATCTTTCATATATCAAAATAAACGTGAACCAATCCTCTCAGTTGCAATTGGAATTATACCATTCATGCAGCCATGCAGGAGTGAGGATAGCCATTTAACATTAAATGAGTCTAAAAGAAAACTGTAAAAATTGGGGCATCTGTCCATTCAAATGTTGATGGGCATTGGATACATTTTGACAGTGCTTGTCAAAACCGGATCTGTCAAAACCATGCAGTCTCGAGACTAAAGTTGATTGTTTCTCATTGTTTGTTGTCGTAACTCGTAAGAACAGATAAGCATGTCTTCCCTAATATACAATGTTCATTAACTTTCGAATGGCTACTTTGATCTATTTTTGAATTTTCTTAAATTAATTTACCAATCCAAGCGTAAAAGTTCAAAACTTGATCTTAATTGAAGTGAAGTGGTGGTTATTTTACCTGACTGCTAAGAAAACATAAAATGCTTGTTAGTAATTAAGCAACCAGATGGAGGACCGACGGCTTTAGGTCCTCTCCGAAAGACCTGGTAATATTATTATGAGGAGCCTTACCAAAGGGTACTATAGCGCATCGCCTTGGTTTCAAACTCGGATCGCCGAATTACGAGATCACTGCTCTATACCATCTCCTCTAATGTTGACTTTAGTTTGATATATACTTTATTTCATGTTATTGACGGTTTATAATTTTATGAACATTTTGAAAAATAAAGAGTGTCCACTTTCTTTATTTTTATTTTTTCTGCTGAATGTATAGCATGGCAAAACAGGGTGTATATGTACACTATAGTATTACATACTTTACAATATTACATATATAATAAACATGTATACATTATAAGTGATAATCATAAACGTCCCTATCAAATCGACAACAGCAATTGTTATCTGGGAAAATAAGAAAACAATTATCAAATTTGCTATTAACTTATAGCTAGTTCCTTTGAATGGATTTATAGAAAAACGACCCTTACCTTGCGCAAACACTTCAACTTCGAGCAGGATCAACAACCCGACCAGAAATCTCAAATCGCCCAGGGCAGACGCCATTGTTTCCTCCGTTTCTCAAATCATAAACAGGTTGTAAACATAATATAGTGGATCATAACGATTTGATACACAAGTATATTTGCCTAATTATCATTTGCATTCCGCGTAAATAATACCAGAGACTGTCAGTGTGTTGGGCTATATACAGCGTAGAAGACGTACATGACCGCACCCTACATTTCGGACAATTTTCGTATAGAGGTTATTCAACAAAGGATGGTGGACTATTGTGGTGCCTTTTCCTTTTGTTCCGTTATGTAATCGTTTTTATTGTGTGTTTTCCTCCTTTGGTTTGGGTATTAGTGGGATTGTATACCCACCCCCCCCCCCCACCACCACCACCACCACGTTCGATCAAGCGAAACCAAAAGTGCCAAAGAAAAGAGGTGCTTAATTTGGCTGAGTGGATAAGTCACTCACCGGACTGTGGATCAAAAGGTATGGGTTTAGAGTCTACGCCACTTTTATGAACGTCCCTAGAACCCTATAGCCCTAGAAAAGACATACATTGGCCCAAAATCCAAAAGTGTTACCTAAACGACGCTCTGTGACTGATCAATGCGGAAAAGGAGTCCCGTTTCCTTCCCGCAACTTTAATAGACTGACGTTATTTGCTATGAAACAAAATTTCTATTGACAATCTTATTTTTTCATAATTATGTTTTGCTTCTGCTTCCTCCAGTTTGGACCAGTTCGTTCGATTATCACGTACGAATTTTAGAAATTGAACTCAGGGTTTGTTATTCCCCCCCCCCCTCTCTCTCTCTCTCTCTCTTTCTCTCTCTTCCTCTCTCTCTCTCTCTCATCTTCTCCCCTCTCCTCTTATCTTTCATTCCCTCTCAATCACTCTCTTTGTTTTCGTGAACCCTTTTTTTTACAAAGTTGTCGCCTTGTTTCATGGATTATCGTACATTAATTTTTTTAGACAAGAGAATGATCAAAATATTTTTTACTTGCACTGTTCATCTGGGCACTCGATAAGCCCAAGTAAGATAATACGCCAACGACGGTCTGTACTTAACCGGAAGAAGAAGAAGAAGAAAATTGTCAATACATTGGCATAAACATGCACTTAACACATAATGAGCATAAAAACACTTTTCAGCATAGAAATTCTAAACATTTATTTTCCACCTTTACTTGTAGTTCCCAAGATCAATTGATAATCAAAGACGTAGGCGGGTTTTTTTCTTGTTCGTATTATATTTTTTTAAGAGCCGATGCAGTTATCAAAATATTTATGTAGTTATACAAATATTCTGACAGCCATCTATAGTCAATGACAAAATCATAATAATATTATTGCCGACATCATCCAACCGTCATCTTTTTACAACGGGGGAATGTGATGGTGGCGCGCAGGCTGCGTTATTAGTTTCGGCTCTTGAACTTTAAAAAAAAAGTAAATAGTGATTCGACCTCTCTTTTGTCAGCTTGTATACAGAGCGAGGCCTACTCTGCCCCCATTCTGCCCGCCCCAGTTTGAAGGCTCATAAAACAGTCACACTCAGAAAGAAAGAAGAAAACAAAACTATCCAGCTCGTCTATCTGTTCCTCTGTCTGGGCAGCATCCAACAATATCCGACCTGTCTCCATTCAAACACACGAGTCCGGTATATTGGTAGATCAGAGAACTGACTCCTAGCTTGGTCAGCTATCCCATCTTTCCCCTCTTGTATCTTCTTTAAACTATATACTATACGCCGACATAATATCTTTCAAAACTTTTTTTCAATAAGCAACGTCAACATTCATCATCACCATCACAATCATTGGCATCATCATATCAACATAATCATCATCATTATGTTTTATCCTCATAACCATCACCACCATCATGATAATCATTATTATCAACATCATCATCATCGTCACAGTATTATTATGCATAAAAAGGGTATTTCCTTCTCTGCACATTTATGTCGTTATTCTTTTGCAAGGATCTAACCACCAGACTACAAACTCAGATTATTGTGATTATTGGTCGTGCGACTTTGATAACTGGCATACAAGTCTAAAAAGGAACATCTCTCTCTCTCTCTCTCTCTCTCTCTCTCTCTCTCTCTCTCTCTCTCTCTCCGTATTTGACATCGGTGAGTATTCTTAACATACCACATTTCCCCCATATTTTGTTGGCAAATAGTCTATTTAGTACCGACTTTTTGAATTCACTTGTAATATGCATTTCTGGATGAAATTTTGCCAATTGTAGAATTTGACCAGTCATGTTTAGCAGATCATTACAGTTCATCACCTATTATTATTTTATACCTGCCCCTTTTCAAAGATTCATCACTCAGATCTCAAACATTACATCACATTGCAAATTCACATCATGACTCAGGACACATTAAAAGATAAATTGTTCAGACTGATTTGTCATTATAGGGATTGAAACATTTTAATAATCCATATCATATTGATAAAGAACGAAAACCGGGATAACTCGAAAATAATGGCAAACAATATAATAATACATAAATCAAACACATCACAGTCCGATGTGCAGACAGTACATAAATGAAATCGTTGAATAAAGTCGTTGCTTCATCATCACAAGTTCCATTCATTTTCAGATGCTGAGACATAAATCAATATGATAATAATATTATATGAGTACAAGTCCAAACAAAATTCATAAGAATCATAATGTTTATCAATTTTTGGATACCTTGTGACTAATAGCAAGTATATCGCAAATATATCATCAGATAACTACTCAAAAACAAATATCAACTACTGGGAGGAGACTATTCATTGACTGCTTTTTTTTTTATTCAACTGCTTTTATATGATAACAAAAACAATGTTTCACATTGTACGTGAGACATTGCTCAAAAACAGACTATACGATTTGGTCCCACAGAAAGGTTATATGAAGTCAATACTCTGCCTACATTAACTATATTAAAGAGCCACATATTTTTTTCAAAAAGATATATCACAATTTAAATTCTATGCCATGGTTTTTTCTGTTCTACATCAATACACAACAACATTCAGAAGGTAACAGAAAAAGTAGAAATGATATCGGCATATGAATGTTCAATTTTGATTGGTATGAAAAAGAGGGAATGTCTATTGCAAGGAAATAGTGCAGTCTTAAAAAAAGGGCAGTAATCATGGTTTAGAAACACGAATAACTTCAGTCTTCTGTTCACATATTGCAACTTTTCCCATTATCAAATACACATGATCACTCGTGTAGCAAACAGTATAATGATGCAAACAAAACCTGATTTGTATATTAAAATTTAATGAGAAAGAGAACTATTTTTTGTCTTCCTGTAATTGCATGGCAGATCGAATTTTCTTGTAAATGCCCTTTTCATGGTCCACCAATAAGTTACAGAGTCATGAATTGCACAAATTCTTTAATCGTTTTCTTGAACAGTCGTCGCCTACTGAATTCTGTCATTCCCGCAAGCAAGCTTAATACAAGAACCGCTTAACTTCCATCAGTAATGAGTTCATGAGTGATTAACAATGTTTCTCTGATGCAACAAAGGAATGTTATGAAATATTTAAAACCTCTCCTTGTTCAACTAAAAAAGATATCACTGAAACTTATCAATGCATCCTCTGATCATATGCTCCCCTTGTCCTTGACAGAAACATTTCATGAAAACAATTAAGCTTGATATGTTACCCTTCAACCATACCCTTCTCTATATTTAAATATTCAAAAATATTTTATTGCTTTGTAAAAGGGGTGTGGTAGCCTATAATTGATAACCACCTTTTTATGTCAAGTTATTCTTCATAAGATTTTAACAAAAGAAAAAATAAATTCTGTAATTCTGACATTTCATTGCATTGGACAAAACAATCATGTTCTTTACTTATAGAGCATGATAAAAGTAATAATCACAAATGGCGCAGAAAAAGTGGTCTCGTTGCTTATTTTGTATAATAAATTTAGCCTTCTCAAAATATTTTCAAGAAAGCATAGAAACTACCAACACTCTACTCTCTTTACTATTTTTGAAAACAAATTCACCTCTCTGTTCAAGCCAATTTTCCAGGAACGAGGCTGATACAATTATGGAAAAGGTCATGAAAATACCCAACACTTGACTCTTACATTCTACAATAAAACAAGAAAGGGATTTGTGCCATAAGTAATTTTGGAAGAAAGGTGAAAAAGAATTAACAGCTGATCAAGTCAGCAAATGATACATTTGTTTTTTTCATGTGTTACATCAGTTTTCAAGAAGCAAACATGGAAAATATGATGTTTAAAAATATTAGAGCGGGCTTCAGTCTACACCATGGCAGGCAATGGCAAATATTTGGACAAAATTGTTGAATCGGGAATGATAATTTGCAAAGAACTGAGAAGGGAAACATATAAACATCTAAACCAAAAGTATAGATTATGCTCAACTAAATATGTTCTAATGTCACGTTTCATACAGAATAGAATATAAATACATAAGTACAATATACCTGATACATATAAATACGTGTAGATACATAAACAACATTCATATTCATATAACATATATTTATTTATTGACTGTATCGTGGATTTTTTTCTTCGTCTATTAAGAGGTCCACAACAAATTCTTCGTTTGTTTCCAATTCGTAAATCAAATCCACTAAATATAATCGTTAAAAAGTAGTAAATAGTCCATAAATGTCCATTACGTATTTGCATATTATTGGTATATAATACTTGTAAATATCAGTATAATCTTGTACAGAATTAGAAATTACATGTATACATTGGGCATGTGATGAAAATTGACTTTTCTACATCTAAAAATCAAACTAATCAACAAAACAATCTTATCTAGAATGAAAGAAACCAAATACAAGAACATTTATCTATTTTCTCAGCTTAATAAGGTTAACATATTTCCACTAAAATGACTACATACCGTATGTGGTATTTTGATTACTACTGGTTTAAGACATCTATCTTTGTTTGTTTTCTCCAAAATGAGCAGTATACAGATATACATAATGAGCATGAAAGATTACTTAATATATATATATCTTCAATAATTATATGTTTATCATATTATAATGTGTCTTTCTCCTATTTACATTATATAACAGCAATATAATGTGTATTGAACATTTATTCATAAATAACAACATTTAAACATATAGAATAAAGAAATGCTTGCATTTACATAATATTCTATATTCCACCATAGCGCTACTTTCTATACATCCAACCATATCCACTATCAATTTGTCTCTCATATCATACTCTTTATATTGTATATCTCACAATGTTATCAATATCTATGAATATATATTTATAGTATGATGAATATCATATGAAATGAGAGTCATATAAAACTATTGTGTAACTAAGAAAGAGGAATGATCAGAGCAAAGATGTTTTTTTATTTATATCATAATTTAGAGATGCCTCAATATCTGCCTTTCATTACTATCAATAAATGTTCGTTATTTCTACATTCAAAATACAAGCATTTCACCCTTTGCATTGCCCATTTTTCTGTTTACTCTCTCTTCCACTGATCAAAAGGAAGAGACAGATATTTTAATATTGTAAGTATTTTCAGTCCTATTTGTATGCAGATCACACTTTTTTTTAAAGCACTTCCACAACTGCTTCAAGACCCAAATTTATTTGAACCCCCAAAAAATGTCTCTTGGAATGTGGCCTTTGGGACTGTCTGATGAACAAAAACAAAAACAAACAAATAACGGCAATATATGGAATAAAATTTTCTTGACACTTCTGACTGGAATGCAATTTTGTGCTGCTGTTTGGAGCATTAAATCCAGAATCCATCATATTAACAATCTTTGTTTCTTTGGTAACAGGCATGTTTTCCACTACATCTACAACATCTATACAAGATACTTTCCAGAGAATATATATATTCATATATCTATATCTCACCACCCATTCAATATACAGATAAAGCTGAAGATCCAATAGAATTTTAAAATTTCCCTATATCAATAAATATAATGATCTGCAGTTATAACAATAAACATCGTCCAATATCAATTACGCACAAAGTCAACAGAACAGACATTAAGTGATAGAGCGTTTTACAGAAAACAATCCTTCCTGCGTCTCTTAAACCAAGAAATTCTTTCATTCGAAGCACTATAAGCCAGTCTGTATTCAGACTGTACAACCTTTCAAAGCGTTTATGTATTTACACGATATTGATTATCATATGTACATATATTTTTTCCCATGATGTTATTGCATTTGAAATGACAAAAATTGTATGTGGAGATAATCATAACACAAAAGTCTACTCAATTTAATTTGTACCATTTAAAATCTATATCTACCGGACTATGAAGGACTAAGCATGTATCTCTATTATCTAGGTTCGTTAAAATGTGAGGTTAGACTTGTACTCAACGCCAGTAGGTTTTCACAGATATGTAAGCCTATGTATGGAGGGCACAACAATATATTTTAACTATTACTATGAAGTTCAAATCATCTAGTTTGCATTCTGTTTTTCTCTGAAGTCAATGAAATGTATGTATGCACCCAATCTATAATGTCCTACCGTGTTTATAATGATTCATGTAACAAAATATCAAAAATTGATGTAAATTCATCTTTCCTCCTTTTCGTTTTTTTTTTCTTTCTATAACCTCTAGGCCTCCATGTTCTGTTTGTCCAGGGTTCCCAGCACCCATCCTATTGAACAGCTTCTGTGACTGGTTGAAAAATACTCAGTATCTTACCAGCCGACCAATCAAAACAGAACTTACATTCCTACAAATGTAGTGTATGATTATAGTACTTGCATATACCAACAATAGAAAAATACCCTATTTAGGTGAACGAGATATATATTATCTCAATATTTTTTTTCTTCTTTCCTATTTTTTCCAATCAATTATTGAAGGGAATATATGAATAGTGTTTATCAAGAAAATACAAGCGAAAATGTCAACTATTACATCCTATAACGATGTTGATACATGTAATATTATAGCACATATGTCTAGCACAAATTAATTTAAAAAAAACAATCAATCCACGTTACAAGCTACTGTTCTTTTATCACACAATATGATTGGTGTCTTTCTATTCCAACTTGAAACTGTTAGTTTTGAGAAAATCCTGTTTATTTCTGGAGAAAACAAATAGTTGTCTCTTTTGTCCACTAACAAGATACAACTTAATCTATGACAATATTACTTTTGCCCAAATTACTGAAATAAACAAATCACTCCTCTGGAACAAAACCAGCTAATAAAACAACAAACAAACTGATTTTGCAACCACGTGCAAAAGCAAGTCAACATCTAAGACTTGTATGGAAGTTCCTCTTAGCAATTAATAAACATTTGAAAGAATGGAGATTAGAACATCTTCACCCCTTGACGTACATAAACTTCCAACATACTATTAGTCTTCTGTATCATCTGCTTCCTTTCTTCTCCTATTAGCACATCGTAGGCACAAGTGTTTTCTTTTCCTTTTTATTCAGGAAAAGAAGGCTTGGAATTTTGATCATGTCAATATTTGTCTTCAAGATACAGAAGGGATGCTTATTCAAAACACAGTATAATTTCATACAAACATGAAAATGGGTAAGTAAGTCGGTCTTCTTCTCACATACATAATTCTTTCGATACCACAAGCCCAAAATATGATCAATTAAATATATGGTGATACTACTATCAGCAGCGACGGGGCTAAAAGGAAAAAATGACAGAGGTGCCTCCCTCGTCTACAGAAAATTGTTGCCAATTTGCAGGGAGGATGAACCGTAAAGCCGAAGCATGCAGGCATATTCCAAATAGTTTGAGGTGCATAGAAAAGAATGGGGTTGAAACGCCTCTACATTCAAAATGATCATTGTGGATTTAGCACCTTGTGGAATGACCCTTCATTGGATTTAGTGGGAGGGAGAGCCAGAGGGCTGCAACTTACATATCAATGATTTGCCTATTCAGTGTCATGCAAACATTACCCCCACACACTAAGTAATACTGGCAATCACGTTATTGTTGTCAAAGTTTAGGACAGTATCTTGAAGACCTGTTACACAACATGTGTCTTTTTTCTGATACTGTGGCTGTCGTTGTCTTCAATATGCTATGTGAGTGCCACATCTTACAAAATAAAAAGCAATTGGAAAGTGACCAGTGCACAGATTGTGTATGGCTTAATTGCTTTTACAATGCTATCGCAATGACATTTTGTGTGCATCAGGCATTACATTTCTATTTAACAACGCAAGCATGATGTTACATTGGGCGACATAATTTCTACGTAAAAGTTGAGATAAAGGTATTCTGATCGCATTGGAAAAAGTTACAACTCATTCATGATTATGACCATGGACACTTCTATTCATATTTGGGCTGAAAGTAAAATCGTTTTTAAACTTATTTGTTTGATACACAACTCGGGGCAGTAGCTCAGTCAGATTTTAAACTTCAGTTTCCAGATTTTAAAGGCTTTTCATTAAAGAATTTTCATTTCAAAGTGCAAAATGTGTCTTCTGGCTCTGTAAGTGGATTTACTAAAAGAGCATTGCTATAGGAATGTGCTCCAGAATGCCTGCATGACACCAGGGGTGGCAACAGTGCTAAATAAAATAGGCATACATTGGTATCCACAACCTCAACTTTGAACCTCCACATTTTGCGGGCTTCAGAGTAATCTTCACATCTTTTTCTTTGATTCCAGACTAGCAAACTCAATCAAGACCTTATCTTGCATTTTATGATAACCTCATAGTAACCAGGAGTCCTGTAGAACAACTAAAGATAGTTATCCTAAGAAGTCTTTTACTCAACCTCACATGCAGTGCCCATTTCCAAAGAATTACACCCTTGCTTTGAAACTAGGTGAGTTAGGGCATTGTCACCTGCAAATAGAAGTCTAAACGAGTCCAAGATGATCTTGTATGCTACAACTTGGTCCTGAAGATCCACATAGTGCATGGTGTTTCATCTTCAGACAAACTCAGACTTCTCTAGAAACCATCCTCAGGCACCTGCAGCAAATCGATCAATGTCTGCAACCTCGGCAACAAATGCAGCATCCTGTCACCCCTTCCTAGCTCACAAGAGATTAAGATAAGATAAGATGACAACTAAAAAGCTATGTCAGGTCAGGGTGCTCATTTTGTACTGGCCAGCGATACCATTGACCCCTCCAGAGAAGAGATGGAGCCCCGCTGGTGAATGTCCGCTACGGACGACGTGTTAAAGAGTTTGTACCACCCCATGACAGGGTGTGAGAGATCGAGCTCGGAAAGCAGGATCTGCGCGACCCCCATGAATATCTTGCGCTCCAGACGGCCGTAGTCGCCCCAGACGGTGATCTGCAGTACCTTGTTGCTGTGGTCATCCTCTATGAACTTGAGTGTCTGCTGGTAAAGCGGATCCAGCGTCTTACGGGCAATCTTTGTCTTCAGCTTGGCCACGCAGTGCTTTCCGTCCATCAGATACACCTTTACATAGGGAGCTGCATGGGGATGGAATACAAGAGGAGACAAAAAGGAGAAATGAAATGTATTAAAATCAACGAACTTGTAAAGGAACCATCACGTAATGAGATGCTTGTGATTAGTTACACAGTTTCAAAGAGAGCTGGTTGAACAGTTCAAGCAGAGAAGAAAGAACAGTTCATCTGTTGAGAGCCAGAAGGTCATACATTGGTTCTTATTATCGTTTTGAATATTAGCAGAAATTTTCAACCTTAACTTAAAACAATTCCAAAATCAAAAATGAAATGAGGATTCAAATATAATACCCCATTTCATAATTTTTTATTTTCCATCTAATGACCCCTGACCTATTACACTTACCTATAAAAAATTAAACACTAAAGGCTTTAGCAATACTGACTTTCACTTATAAAATCTAGCTCAAATTGAAACAAATTACACCACATTTTCTAACAAATGTTAATGCAAATCTGTAGGCCTGAGTATATTCCAAAGAGTAGAAAAATGAGAGAGGCAAAAGATTTGCACTTAATTATGCTATCTGGATGAGATATGAACATATTGAAATAATCTGCACATATCTTAAGAGACAATGGACCTGCTGACCACATGACCTGGAGGAAAGTATATCTTCTCCTTACCTGGGGGAACTTTGACCCCTGGCTTGGCAACCAGACTCCTTGCCCTGATGACTTCCACCTCCAGGTTACCCCGCTTGTCCTCCAGACTAAGTTGAATGTCCCCCATCCAGGGAGACCCTAGAGCTTGGCGTCCCACCAACTGAGAGGGCCCGAGTCCGTCCAGGAAGTCGTTGAACTGGCTCTCCCCACCGAAGCGGAAGTTGGCTGGGAGCATAAAGCTGGAGGGAGAAATTCAGAATAACAGATTGATGCTTATTGAGAAACATATTATCCTTTTGGAGCCAGAAGGATTTTAACCCGTATAGTTTTACAGAGAAAACACCCTTCTTGCTTCAAACAGACTTTATGAAGGGGATATAATGAATAAGCTATATTAAAAGAGATATTAAAAAGGAAACATATTAATACAGATAAATGGTCTGCTGAGGACGAGAAGGGCACTAATAATTATTCCGCTTTTATATAGAGCTTAATACATCTATGATGTCTCTAAGCCCTCTACATATTACCCCAGTCATTGGATTCAATACTTGCACAATCTCCACTCCCTGGGGAGCATTCCAGCCAGGATTTACTAGATGCTCAAAACTGTTTGACCAACACTAACGCTGTGTTCAGAGATTTGGGATAACAACCGGCCTCTTGGCTCTAAACAGGCAATATCTTCAATGGCCTTCAGATATATATATATATTCAAAAACATATATGTTCAAACAAAGCTATGGTATTGACAGAGTGTACTCAAAAGAGTACAAAAGAGGAAGAGAGAAAGAGAGAGAGAGAGAGAGAGAGAGAGTGAGAGAGAGAGAGAGAGAGAGAGAGAGAGAGAGAGAGAGGAGAAAGATTTGCACTTGATTATGCTATCTAGATGAGATATAAACATATTGAAATAATCTGCATGTATCTAAAGAGAAAATGGACCTTCTGTAAGACTACCAGTGGAGTTAAATATTCATCCTATGCTTTCTTCTATTGTCAGATTAAAATGTAGGGCATTTATTTTAAGAAAAAAGAAGCTAGTCCCACATATAGTGTATTGTGTGGTAATAATTATAAAAATAATAGCCTCATTTGTATAGCACTTAATATCCACATATCCACTACGGTAGACCATGACACCTCTACAAACCAAACCTTTTGTGGATGAGTACTCACCTACTAGAGCTATCACTGCCAAAGCTACAGATGCTGCCGTCGTTGCTCTCTCGACTAGCCTGCTTCTGCAATCGATCTCTCATTTCCATTGGCAACACTTCCTCACTTCGTTGTATGCTTGCCCGAGGTTTCTTACCTGAAAAACACAATTTTATGGCATTGAATGGATCATAATTTCCAAACATACAAAGTAGATTTTGTTTCAAATCAAATCAAAAAGTTTATCCAAGAAATAACCAGTTCAATGTAAAAAATTAATTTAAATTTTTTTTTTTTTTAAATTATTCAAAGAAAGTCTTTTAATATTAACTTTTTTCCGTTTTAGGTCTCTTATTCCATACTTTCAGAAAACAATTTCCAACAAAAAATGTTTTCTACCAAGGTAAGACAGGAATATTTAATGCTCTGCCATGAAAATCTTGTACAAGTATAAGCAATCAGGCTAGTCTGTCTGAAAATAAGAATGCATTTACTTCCTGTATGATAAAAGAAAGATATTCAAGGGATTATCGGTAATCATATTTGAAGTGGATGAAGGAAGGAAGCTTTTAAATGGATACATTAAATTTAATATCACTAAAAAAGGGAAAATTATCAAAAAGCATATTGAAGAATTCCATTATTTAGAAAAAAAGAAATTAACGGTTAACCTACCCCTCAAACTGATTAAAAGGGGTACCTATCAGAACACTAGACGATGATTCTTACCTGCCAAATTGGAGGTGCTGTTGCTCTTCTTGGAGAGACCGACTAGAGAGGCAACCTTGGCGATGGAACCACGTCTCTTCTTGCCCTCCACGCTTCCCTGCTCGGCCGCAGAGTCTGAGATACTGCCCTCGTTCTTCTCGTACATGTACATGTCTGTGCTGCTGGTGCTGCGGTTAAGGGGCTTGCGCGTGGGGGCGGGATGGTGTTCCTGCATCTTGGCTGTGAAGGCACTGCGTAAGATTGGGGGGTGGGGTGGAGGACAAAAGCAAATAGGGAGATAGGTTATTGTATGTGCATTCACTTGTTAGTTCTTAGGTATAGTTAACCCATTTATATGATTCATAATATCGTCGCTGTTTTCACGAAGTGATGGTAGTGAAAAAAATTGCATTCACTTTGCCTGACGATTTTCCTCACTACCATCACTTTGTGAAAACAGGGACGATATATATAGTTCAAAACAAGGAATATTTAAGATGGTAAAGAAGCTCCTTGAAAGATGTTTGTTGAGATAGAAAAAAAGGTGAGCAGATAGGGAAAGAGATAGAGAGATCAAAAGAGAAGAAAAGGAGAAAAGAGAAGAAAAGTAGAAAAGAGAAGAAAAGAGAAGAAAAGGAGGAAAGATAAGAGAAGGAAAGGAGGAAAGATAAGAGAAGGAAAGGAGGAAAGATAAGAGAAGGAAAGGAGGAAAGATAAGAGGGAGAAAGAGGGGACAAAGACTTTAGGGGCTCACAAAAAGAATAAAGAAGAGAAAGTGAAACAGTAGAATGCAAGGGAGAGCAAGAGGGAGAGAGAGAAAGAGAGAGAGAGTGAGAAACAACAAAATAAATGAGAAGTTGCATATTGAAAAACAATCAAATCTAGTATCATGGGTTTCTTTAAAGTAATTGATCTAGTATATGATGTATCAGTTTGCATCCAGGAGAATTTGGATAAGTAAACACATTGATGGAATACTGATATATCACTACATGTACAATCTAAAAAATAGAAAGGCTATGTCAACAAAAATACATGTATTGCATGTATATCTCGTCAAACTGGACATATCACACAAGCTTGTCCATAACAAATATTTGTTGAAGTTACAGTTTTTCCCTTTCTACCTGACCTGAATTCAGAGGGGTTACACCGATCCTAACGTACGATAAATCTCACATCTCATGCCAACGCATCACAAATATTTGCACAGAGAGACGTGACAACCCCTCCAGCAGATCAATAATATCAGGGCATGGGCGGGCGTTCACCACAGCTAGCAACCCACACACTGGAGCGTGACACGTGTTTTCCTCCGCAGCTGTCAAAATCATCGGTGAGGTTCCCCGAATCCCGCCCATCTCATCCATTGTTTGATTCAACAACAGATGTTAGATGAGGACGACCGCTTCCACTCTCAACCGGGATTTGTTACAAACCTCATATAAACCTCTGCTGAGTTATGAAACCAAAGTTAAAGGTGGAAATGCTTGCTATCAGTATGTCTGCCAGTCATTTTGAATTGTAACAGATAGGTATAATTGTGGATCATGGGATTTTTCTTTAATTTGGATCACAAAATATGCAACAACATTACTGAATATTGTGGAAAATTTTGTTCAACAAAAAACACAATTGATGCACATATGTGATTGGGAATTAAATTAAGTTGTTTGACTGGGTATTTGAAGATACTCCTCAAATATATGAAGACAACTAATCCTAAAATCGATGAGAGGGTTTTTGAACAGAAACATAATATACCCATGTTCCGCTTTCTTTTCATGGGCAATAGTCTAGAAATGATGACCTCTGATGCTTTTAATGGTCATGCCAATGAAGGATTCATATCTCCATTTTCATCTCTACTTGGTCATACACGCATTCTATTTCTGGCTTAAAATGGGAAGGTGGAGAGAATGAATGCCTATAATCTCTGTTCCTTAGGTTTTTCTTTTTTATATTATGCTGAATGCTTGTTTGTCTTTCATGAATGTTTAAATTAATAAAATGTTCCCCTAAAACTTACCCTTATTACATAGACAACATTAAGGGATGTAGAGAAAGAGAAATATACAGAGAGAGAGCTCTTTATCTTTCCCATTCTCCCAACAACCCTCCCCTTCATCTCTCTCTCTCTCTCTCTCTCTCTCTCTCTCTTTATATATATATATATATCTGTCTCTCTCTATCCTCTCTTTTTCTCTCTTCTATCTTTATCTCTTCTATCTCTCTCTCTCCCCTTCTCTCTGTCTCTCATCATACCTCTCTCCCCCTTGACACCAATGTCATTAAGCCCACCTGTCTCCTTTCAGTATATCACTAATCAAATCTACGATCCTCCCACATCTTTTAACTCTGTTGGTCTAGGGCAAGAAAAAGCAATAGCACTCATTAAATCCACCCCTTCAAATGCAATGAATAGCCTTCTAATTAATGCCCCTTCTAATTTTTTTTTTATATCTGTACACAATATTTTAGTCTAGATTCAATATCTATTTACCCATTTTCAGGAACATACCGGTAGCCATTTTGGACCAACTCATTTGTACCCTACTCTTCCGTTTTCCACCAAATATCAAGATGAATTAAATACCCCTTGTGCACCTCCCCCTCCAAAAAAAGGGAATCTGAGAAAAACTATTTGGAGATCATATCTGATTTAATGAATTTGCAAATGCTAGGAAAAAGTAAATCAAGTTTCCCGATGACTGATTTGTCCTCTAATTTGATTAGTGTCCCCAGGTGGTTTCATCTCATAATGCATGCCATGTATGATGCAAGCAGAAAAAAAATTCAATATTCAATATCGCAGAATTCTCTGAAAAGCCAAGTACATTATCCAGGATGCTCCTGTGATGTGAGAGAAGGGGTTAACCAATTAAGGACAAGGTTAATGGGTCATTATTGAAATAATGAGACAGATTCTGATTAGATTTTGAGATTCATTTTGTTTCCTGGAAATTTCTGTTGACAAGCGCACTTCTGTATTTTCAGATTAATTTGAATTGGAGGCATATGGCATCAAAATCATTGAAAACATTTGTGAAATGTTGTGATAGAAATCAATTGCTTGCCTTTCATTGCTGGTACAGGATAATGGATGTTCTATCCAAAATATATTCAATACAGTCTTTGCGGCATGGATAAACCAACTTCCGATGGTTGACTACTTTCAAATATTGCAGCAAGCGGTCTACGTGATGCATGGATGCACAGTTAATCATTACTGATGAAAATTCTCCCCTGGACCGATACCGGTAATCAAAATTCATGGAAAATACATTGAAGGGGAAAGCATGATTCACAAACACTCTAGAAATACGTTAAGCCTCCACAAAATGATTAATGGAATTCCAATTTTAAGCCTCCACAATATGATAAACAGAATTCCAATTTTAAGCCTCCACAATATGATAAACAGAATTCCCATTTTAAGCCTCCACAATACGATAAACGGAATTCCCACTTTAAGCCTCCACAATATTATAAATGAAACTCCCATTTGAGCTAAACCTGGGGATCAATTATTTATTTATTTATTTATTTATTTGTTTGTGTTTTAGTCATAGGATGTGGGCGTTTTCAAGGGTCTAGAATTCACGGGTGGGAGGATGTGGTTGGGGTCTAGTGATGTCATAATTTATAGAAATAAACACCTACACCTAGTGTGAATTGAAACTATGTTGTTCGCAGAAAAGGGCTCTTACTAATACAAGTGGGTGTACTATTACACACCAAGGCATAAATAAGTGATTATCATATGCTCGTAATTTTCCCATTGTCTGCTGCCTCAAGCCTTTGTTTTAAACTGCACACTGGAACCAACAAGTAATAGAGTGGTCATGTTTGTCTATTACAGTACATCAGTTGTATGAATTAAGTTTTAACGCTGTTTTAATACCCCGTTGTGTGTTGTACGCAAAAGACTTTGCTCAGTATCAATGACCTACTAAAAGTTTCGGTCGAAAAAAAATTGTTTTCTCGTCCTAATTGCATTGGTAATACATGTACAGCGTGAAGATCGACTGCTGCTAGGTGAGATACCTCATGCTGACATAAACAGAGCGACGATCCATACATTTGACTCTTTGACATTCAATTATGCTTGTTAACCTATCAGCACGGAAGGAGTTAGCTTAGAAGAAAAAACAAACATAAAACACCAACGAATGAAATGAAAGGAATAACGATCGTATATAACATCAACATTTTCAGAATGATAATCACGTTTTTGTAACAGGAATATTTACACTCTATGAGCTGATTCTATGAATTTGCATCATTTACCCATTTCAAGATGGAGATATGAAGGTAAAGTCAATCAGGATAACCCTGACCTCGCCCAGACTGGCTCGTTTGTCTCCAATTTGGATTTCCAAACGATCAAGCTTCTAAAAATAGCATCCTATTTAATTCAATGGAGAGAAAATAGCATTGGAGATGAAGCGATCAGTCTAGAATAGCAAAACCGAATTGATGGTTGCTTGCTTTACTAGCGTATTATGCAACTATAAAATAAAAAGCATTAAACGTACAACCTACAGCCACATGAATATGCTTCTTTTATTTGCTAAGTGATTGCTGAAAATCTGTTGTTTTCATCAATCAAAATGGGTACTTTGGCAGCTAGACAATTGCTTATCAACTCATTTTCATAATGTTATCAAAATGAATGCATAACTCTTTGTCAAGTGCCTCATTACAATTATTCATGACAATGAATAGACCTAATTGTATTTCAATAGTCAGAATGCGAATTGCATACATTACGTATTGTTAGGTAGGACAAGGGAAAATGTTTGTCCTACCTAGCAACAACTAATGTATGCAATTTGCATTCCGACTATTGAAAATACAACTCTGCATAACAATTGAATGAAATAATTTGCAAAGAGGCACTCTTAACAAAGATTAATGACTTAAAGTTGATTACATTACAAAAATGGTTTTCAGTTAAATCTGATACGAGTACTAAATTGACGCTAAACACAGGGAAAACTTAGACCTCGGTCTGACTGCCTTTGATCAGACCTAGTATCAGGATCAAAGAGTCTATACATAGCTTTTGCACTCTTTAAAAGATAAATCCATATATGACGATGACGATGACAAAAGAGTCATTTATTGTTGATTCCAAATTATATTTGATTACTTGGCAAAACAGAAGATGTTGTAATGTTTTGCATCGCATTGTAAAAATCACTATATGATTATGAATGCTAAGCTACATAAGATGGCAGATTAGATAAGGAAAAATTAGTGCACATCATTTAGAAAAGATAGAACAGAAACATTCAGAAAACTGGTGGCATATATTACCCTTGTAGATTTGCTTAAATCTGTCTGCGGCTTTCCTCACATAGAAATTTCAGTGCTTGCCCATAAACCAGTTTTGATATACTGGCAGAGCATGTCCAAGTGCCCTAAATATTCAGAAGCCTTGATAATGGATCAGTCCACAATGCCTTTTAGAATAATCACCCCCATGTCTACAGGGTACCCCATGAAAAGCATTTGTTTTCCCTTGCAACAAGAACACAAACACCTGTATAGTGCATGCATGGTGCATACATGGATACTGATAGCAGACATGTACCTTTCATGAGCAGGAAATCAGGTTTTCACAACATTGTAATCTGCTTTATCTGCTTAAATGCGCAGCCTGTAACTATGAATTAGCTCATAGAACAGAGATGAAAAGGACACTTCTTTGTTATGGTAATCCAAAAACCTATAAGCTCACAAGTACATGTTTGAATGAAATGTTCTATGAGCAATCATTGTCACTATCTAACCAACATTGTCTGCATTCCTCTCTAACAATAGTAAATCTTGTCAATATACTGGATTACTAACACTTCAAATTAATGGATATTTCTTTCCTGGGGATTTAGTGATGAGATTTTCAATCAACCTGTTATAAATGAATGAACTACAATACTTGGAATCCAGTCTGCATACACTATGTGTTGCTATGTTGGGCAAGCCTTGTCAAGACTACAAGTTGTGAAGAATGCATACAATTTGAATAAGTTAGTAAACCAGGCTATTCAGCTTGTCTGAGCTTCACCTTGATGTCACAGGTGCAGGCAGTTTTCAGTCTACTGCATATTTTACTAGCTCGTTTGGTAATTATTCAAGCATAAAATGTTTACCTCCACAAATCTAGTGCTAACTACTGTATAGAGCTGCTCCACACAATGGAATAACTGTTACTGCATGAAAGCCTACATCAACCAAGTCTTAAACAAGCTTTTACCAAGAATCACCATGACTACAAGAATGCATAACTTAAATCAATTATGGGAATAGCCTATGTTCTCAGCATAGCATTTACTACCGAGTTGGTGCAATTAAGAATAATCTTTTAATTGAATATAAAAGAATGGAACTTAATAATTTCCTGAGAGTAGAGTCACGTAATACTGGTGAACAAAATAATAGGAAAGTTCTGGGGATCAACAGCTCCATTAACCAGAAGCGCCCCAAAAGGTTTGATTGGGCATCGAGTTTCTATAGTTCCATATCTACTGAAGACAGTCATAAGGGCTCAATCATCCTTCTTCTTCTTCTTCTTCTTCTTCTTCTTCTGCGTCTCTCTTTCCCTCTCTCCAACTCCTTCTCTTCTTCTCTTATCCTGACTTCTCTCCTTTTCTTATCCTAACTTCTCTCCTTTTATCCCTTCTTTCTTTCTCTTATACTTTTCATCTAATATATTATGCTTCTCTTTCTCTTTTCTCTCTTGTTTACATCTTCTTTCTCTCTCTCTCTCTCTCTCTCTCTCTCTCTCTCTCTACCTCTCCTGTTTCTTTTTACCATCACTGCTCGAATAATCTTACAGTAGATAAATAGTACATGTATCAACAATAAACATGACCAATCAAATTCTTCATGCACTGCTCAATAGGGAAAAACACACCAGCCTAGCCTTGTACAGCTGCATTACTCTGCAAATCAAGAGAAGTGGCAAGAATGAAGAATGAAAGAGTTCATCACATTTAAAACCAACAACTCTATGAAAGATTTTATACTTACAAAATGGATGAGATAAATGCTGGCATCTTGATATATATTGTCTTTTTCCCACTTTACTCTAGAGCAGAATAGAACCAGCTATACACAGCTCAATGGTCAATCAGTATCAATACAATTCAACTTGTTTCCTTGCAAAAAAATAAAGTCTTCTGATCTTCAAATACACAAAAAAGAAGGCACGGCTAGCGTTGAAAATGTGAAAATTGAAAAAATAAACACACCACAGAACCAGCTGTGGATTGGGGCCTTCAACCTGCAAAGGCAGCAAATGAATTGCGACGACGAGTGTTTGAGCGAGAGTGAACTGAGATAGCGGGAAGCCTTCCAATTTATAATAAAACATCAGCAGAGTGTTCAGTGGTCACGGTTATACGTTGGTGAGACACTAGCTGCGTGCTGATTGGCTGGTGATGTTGTGATAGGGATTCTCTGGTGAGTTTATGCTTTATGCGTGGGGTGCTGCTATAAGTATGGTTGTGTTTGAACAGACATGTAGGTGACTTTTTTTGTTCTTTCCCCCTTTTCTTTCTTTCTCTCTCTCTCTATTTTTCTATTTTAATGTTTATCTCACTCTCCTTTTCTCCCCATTTTCTTTATATCTCTCTCTTCATTCCCTGACTCTCACTCTCACTCTGCTTTTGGTTTCAAATATCCATGGCTTGTTTCTACAGTTTCTACATAATAAGCACTTTGTAGTGCCCATCCCCCTCCCCCTCCGATCTCTTTTTCTCTTACCTTTGGACCCTATTTTACTTGTTTATGGAATATCTTTAAAGCCTTTATCTATCAAAGCAAATTTTGAACTGACATATTTTAATAAGGAGTGCTGCATTTTATAATCTCTCTCTCTCTCTCTCTCTACTTCTCTCTATTTTTCTCTACCCCCTCTATCTCTCTCTCTCTCTCTCTCTCTCTCTATCTCTCTCCCTTTTCCTCTACCCCCCCCCCTCCTCTGTCTGCGTTATACGCAATTCTGTTTGTCCATCTATATTGATCATCTCCCTTCATGTTTTTAAATTAGCATGTTGTCTTCCATCTCTCCATTTCAGCTTGGGGAAAAATGTTAGGCATAACTAGGTTTTACCATTTGGATAGCAATTAGATAATCACAAACAAGTCTGTGTTAACATGTCCTTTGATGACATATTGTAGACAAAAGTTAATATATGTTGTCTGCTTTATAATTACAATCATTTGTATTATCCAGTGCTATTTATTTTCACATCATCTATTGTTTGCTCTATAAGGAAACCCTTGTATAACTACTCCCTTTGTCAAACTTCAAGGAAAATGTAATATCCTATAAGCTACAATAATTCCTAAAATAGACTAACATAAGGAAAGGGAAGAGCTTTTCTAATTGTTTTATCATATCCCTTCAAAGTCATTTACCATTCCTATTACATTCCAATTTCTAAGAAAATGTATTTTTTTTAATTGAAAATTCTTCATCCCAAATGCCTAAAAACAAGGTCCAGGGGCGGTATTCTGAGATTCATTTGATCTCAGATAAACTAGATACCCTTGAAATCAGTTATAAATCAATATTCTGAGAACCATGTTATCGCAATTTTTTCTAACTAAGATACACCCATTCGTGAATCAATGACCAATAACAAAATGGTGTTAGATTTCACTCTTTTCATGATCAGCCAATATAATCACATTCTGTCACTCGATCTTGGACAAGGAGCACAAATGCATAATTCTTACCACGCAAATGCGCTTTTGCTAGGATTTCCTTGAAAAATGACAGAGATAGTTGTAGAGGCTTTTGAACACCATTACAAGCATTATTTTAAGTATGATATTAGTCAGCAAAATTTTTGAAATACAACTTGATAACCTTATGTTGCTTGAGAAATATAGTCTGTAATTTTCATCACACAACAAGCAGCATACTTTAAAATAACTTTTGCACTTGCCATGAGTACGAAATAGCACCTAACCTATTTCATGTATAATAAGAAGAACGTTAGCGTTAAGCCGTGCCTATCATGCAAATTACTGTAATTAACTCGTAAATAGTAAAAGATTGAGATAAATAAAAGATAAAATCTGAAATATACGTGATCTCAGAATAAAAATGATTCTAGAAAGTTGTAACAAAATATTTCAGAGATTAAAATAGTGCTCAGAATACCCCCCCTGAGGTTTAATTTTTTTTCCACACGTCATAGAACATGTGCAGAAAATGAATAATTGCAACAAGCCACATATAAATTTCTCATTAAAAACCAAAGTAACCCATCTCAGAGAAAATTTGCCATCAGACTTCATTTAAAGACTTGTCAAGATATTTTTAGTGCCTGATGATAAATATAGCCAAGGTTTAGTGTTTCAAGAATTCACATTCTGTCAGGCATTGAAAACTGACATGGTTGCTGTGCTCCAGAGTTATTACATGCTATATAGATTCCCAGGTAAGGCTGGGAGACCTCTTAATTAATTCTTGACAAGAAATTAATGAAGTTGTTTATCTGATGCTCTTGAATCTGCCCATCTTAGAATCATTTTGAATTATTCTATTAATTAGATTTTGCTACATCTATTGAAAGCCAAGAGCTTGGATGATTATTTTTGGTAACATCACTGACAGTGTGTTCTTTGCTTTTCTCTAGCACTATTCATTGTCATTAGTATCTCACTTTGCATCTAAATTTGTAGTTTTAACTATTTTCCCTGTTCCTGCTCTTTGGCTCATTTTTAAAAATCAAACTCTCTTGTCCTTCACCTCTCATCTTCCTCTACAATTTCCTTGAGCTCTTAGTATTATTTCATCCTGTCTCTGTTTGTCTTTCTAAGTCTGTCTCTGTCTCCCTGTCTTCCCCTCCATCTGTCTTTCTTTCTCATTTCCTTTTTAATCAATTTGTATAATTTTGTCTTGTCTCGGTCTCGGTCTCCCTCTCCCCTCTCTCTGCACTATTTCTTTCTCTTTTTCTTTATTTCTCTCTCTCTCTCTCTCTCCCCCTCTCTCTCTCTCTCTCTCTCTCCCCCCCCCCCTCTCTCTCTCTCTCTCTCCTTAATCATTCATTCACACCACCAAACTGACTTTAAACTGATCGACTCTTGGCCATCCGCGGTAATGTCATTTTTAAAGTTTAATCTTTTGTTACTCAAGCATCAGTCCCATCAGTGTGACTGGACTATTAGCAGCTAACTTTGAATCCCAAACATCCATTTCAACAAAGACCCAAAGCAATGACAAAGAAAATAGTACAGGCCCCTCCTTATCCCTGGGAGATTACACTCATCACTTACATCTCAAGTTATGGCAACATGTAAAAAGGAACAAGATCAAAAGAGATTTCATTCTTATAGCAAAATTTCAAATTGATCTTTAGAAAGTGGTTAGAAAGTGGTTAAAAAAGGCATCAAGAAGATTTTCAGGTTTGAGAGCTGCTAAAGAGTTCTACAAGAATAACTCTTGATGGGGTATCATTATTATTAATTTGTTCTCTCGATTTGAGCTCCATCCATGTTCCTAATTTTGTCTCTCT
Source organism: Strongylocentrotus purpuratus (assembly GCF_000002235.5). Lineage (NCBI taxonomy): Eukaryota > Metazoa > Echinodermata > Echinoidea > Camarodonta > Strongylocentrotidae > Strongylocentrotus > Strongylocentrotus purpuratus. Next base: position 601,253 of record NW_022145545.1, on the reverse strand, counting down.
AGGTATGTCCTCATCAGCTCGAGATTGCCAAATAGCCTGCTATTTCTGAAGTTACAAATCGCGTCTTCATCAGCTCAAGATTCGACCTCGAAACTCGAAACTCAAGCTCAAGAAGTTAGCTCGAGATATTTTGCTCAGCGTTTGCGCATAGTGCGAGTCTTCGGGCTGGTAAAGACGCATGGGTCAATTAGCGGGATATTTTACCAAATAGCAAGATATTTTGCAAACTAGCCCAAGATATCTTTGGATGATTATCTCGACCAAATATCCAGCTAATAGCAACTGCAGGCTGATGAGGACCGTTCGGGATATTTAAAATAGCGGGCTATTTGGCAATCTCAATTAAGCTGATGAGGACAGGCCTTCTGTGATTTTCACATATCCTACGATCAATATCTGCATTCTCAACTAGGTTCATTGATTCTTCTAATGCCGCACAAGCCTCGTCTCTTTTAGGGCTTCAAGTAGCATCTATTACTGAAATCCTGCAATAATCGTGGTAAATCCGGATGTAATTGGATAGCTGCTGATACAAGCATCTCCTTAGATGACGACATATGAGGTTTCAACTCACGTTTCATATAAACTATTTAAAAAAAGTTCTGAAACATGTAAACAGGAAGTTAAGAAACTTAAGCTGGGAAGCGGAAGAACCCACTTCTTCTGCTTTGTTCTTGATAATGATAAAGAAGAAACTAACAGGAATGAATAAAGAAGAAAACTAAGCTTTATTTAGTTTTAATATCCTTTCTCTTCTATATAATTTCTTGAAAAGGTAAACACATGGCTGGGTGTGGTTCACTACTGTAGCAGGATGTGAACCTTTTTCCACAAAACCTTTAATCCATCTAGGATACTTTTTTTTTTCTCTTCAAAATGGGTAATAATAATAATTTTAATAGGAACCTAGGTATTTCCTTGATTCTACTTCTTAAACTCTTCCTAAAAATAAAAAAAATCTCCCTTCTTCTTCCTGTCTCTCTCTCTCTCCGCTTCTTTTCCAAGCTCCATCTGCCAAAATATCTTAAATCTTATCAATTTTATTGTCAGTATATGCCTTTTATTTAAATTTCTCTCTCTTCTTTTCTCTTCTCTTTATCTTTGTCAATGCACCCTTTGTTTCCCCCATTTTTTTCGAACATATACCTGAAGTCAGCTAGCCCAATTCCTTCTCTCTCTCTCTCTCTCTCTCTCTTCCTTGTTATTATTTCTCAAATTTCCCACATATTTCTCTGATAACCAAAGCTCCATTAGATACTAATTTGCTACAAAGAACCATACTTTGTCTACCTGGTACTAGAAGGGCATTAAAACATACCACTATGCATAGAGTTAACGGCCTTCTGTCACTGATGAGTATACACTTTGTGAACATGCCTAATCAGACACCTCCACTTCCAATCCCTTAAAACCCAGCTCATTAGCCCCATTCATTAAGAAATCAGGACAGTACTTTAGTGAGTTCAAGTCCTTCTAAAGGCTCAAGAAAGGTAAATTGTGTTTTAAGTTTTAGTACAAAATGTATTAAGTCAGATTTCAATCTTAAATGGTATTTTCTCTTTTCGAGACAGACAACCAGCGTAATTATATACTGTCACTTTGCTTGAAAGCAGGGGCGGAGTCAGGATACTGTTGGGGAGGGGGGGGGGCACAAGTTAAAACAAATCTATTGAAATGTGCAATTTTATTGGATATCTGATAGACATTATTGTAATTCTAAAAATTAATTCAAAATTATTAGTGTACCGGTATATATTTCTGCTCATATGTTACTTGTTTGAGAAGATTCTCCCCCAGATCCACACGGTTCCAGAATTGAGGAACTTTTAAACATTTATAAGCATTTATTGATGATTAATGCATTAAATCATACCTTTTCAATTCTCAACATTACATCACTTCGAGCATGCTGAGCGCAAAAACATGACATAATCTCAAAGCCTTGTTATCATCTTTATATAAGGATCAATTAATTCCTTGACAACAACCATTAGGTCTATAGAATTTATAATTTAATCAGTTTTGAAAAGATCTACTCGCACTCGTTTGGTCTTGAAAGAGAAAGATGAATACCTGACATAATGATTTTCTCAGTGGGGCATCCTTTTCTATAGTCACATATTATGAAAGGATGGGAGGTTGTATAACACGTATTCAGGGTCGATTTTCTTATAATGGCTGAATACATAACTTTCATAATTCAATCCTAAACCAAACACTTTGGCCCGAATTCACAAAGGAGGTTTGTCGACAAACCTTGGTTTTCGTACGTCATATGACGCGTTTTACGCGATTTTTACAAACCTGGTTTGTAAAGAACAAAAGGAGGTTTGAGCTCAAACCTTGCTTTGTGAATTCGGGCCTATAATCCTGAACGTAATTTAAAATCTTAAACCTAGTCGTTTATCTTTGATGTAATATTGTTTTGCATATGTGTGTGTATATATATATATATATATATATATATATATATATATACTGGTATATATATATATATATATATATCACTCTTTCAAGGTATAATATATTTTGCAAAAATACTTCAGAAATAATCAATTGAAAAAAGCTGAATTAAAAAATATGAGACAACAGAGCATACACTGAAATGAAAACATGCTTCCAGGTTCAATCCTGATGCATCTAAAACCTGATTTCACACAGAATCATCAAAAGATACACAATGCCAACAAAAATTGATCAACTCTGGCGGCTTTGCTAAGCTCCCGGGCTTCACTATGCATGACGACTTCCCCATGCACAGATCCCCTTTCATGAATAATTCTTGGGTTAAATAATAATGGGATGAAATGGAATGGAAATCATACACTGGCGTCGTCGATTAAACTCTAGACCTTGTCTAATGGCTCATCTTGCTTCAGTTTGAATAATTCTCCTTGGCATGGAGGATGAATTAAAGATAAGGAGGACAAAGGATGGCATATCTTTATAACACCCTTAGAGGTTGTAAGGATCCAGGATGAATTAAGTAATATTCAGCGGTTATCTCGTCTTAAAGGGATCGTTTAACAATGTTAAATCTGAGATACACGGCCGTACATGTTATCAGTGTCTATGATATGGTGTAATATTGAAGCCCTAAAAAAATTGCGCTTCAAAATGATCAAGAAGTGCCTCGAAAAAGTAAAAATCTTTGAGTGACCGGTTTTACCATACTCGTTTTCCCCAATAGACTGTAGTGTTATGAAAACCGTCAGGCAAACGTTTTTCAAAATTTGTATTTCCAATCATAAATATCTTGATGATCAGACAGGCGATTGGCTTGTAAAAGTCATGGGGTTCCTGACTGACCTAAAGTTTAATAATTATCATTGCATCATGAGCTAAATCCAGAATTTTATTTCAGAATCTGAGACAAAGTTACCGGATCCCTTTAACCATATGTGTTACCACATCTTTGAAGTGCAATAGTAAATGGGTGCGATTGTAATTGGGTAAAACAGAGGAATGAGGATCTGTATAATCAGTTCTTGCCGAACAATTAATGCTATTCGACAATACTCTATTTCAGTTCGTACTGAAGTATAATACTATTCTCATGATGGTGCCTGCATTCTATGTATCACTATAAACATAATCATTAAGTGATCTATTCTGAAGGAACATTTAAACCACGTACTGCATGGACTATGATACCTCTATACATCTGCATATACCATTGTAATCAATGGTTATCTAATTGTAATGGTAGGTATATATATATATAGATCTCACCTCTCAACATCATTTATGTTCAGATTCCCCCTTCCAATTTCTGAGCTTGCGCAGTTCCGCCCTGCGCCTCTCTCTGCTTCTAAAGTACCCGGACACGAACATGTTTACTATCTCCACTCCCTGACCAAAATTGACACCTAAACCTTGGCTAAATGTAGACCGCTTTTTAAAATCAACCTAGCTGTCTACTGGCTCGGTTCTAACAGAGAAATGTACAATGACGGAATTACAGCTCCGGGGTAGATAATGATATTTTACGTGGCACAAAACCCGCTCTTACATAAAGAGTGAGCATATGTTGGATTGTTCAAAGCTACTTGTAAAATAATCATAACAAACACATCAATCACATTGAAAATCTATCATAAAAACTTATGGTTATCATGCAGCTATCTTGCTGAACACTTTCATCAGGCTGGTTTGGATATTGTAATAAAACATAACACATAGAAGACATGTACCTGGCATGGAAGCCTTTTCTAATGATGGTTTTTAAGCTAGCTGCTTCAATATCATTCCACTTTTATGTGGAATTCTGCATCTATTTTCACCTCTTCTTTCATCAAGATGTTACAACATGATTTAGATTGCAGACATGACGATTCCTACATTTCTTTCAAAGAGCAAGACAAGTTTCAAATTTGACAAACAGGGTTCGTAAAAGAGTCGATCGAGTAGCATAGTTGTAGCTCACTTTCTCAATCCATTGGGTCATCCCACCATCAAGCAGATTTGAATAAAAGCAGACCGGGCATTTTTAAAGAAATGGATGTGAGAGTTTGAAGAAGAAAAAAATCTTAGATAAGATAAGAAAACTATGGTTTTTCAATTTGTGAAAATCACGTACTACATGAATTTGCGAGCATGTGAGCACTTTTTAACAATAAACAAATATCATGATTGAAACTCCCACGTTTCCTGAATTGTGTCTAGTTCTGTTTACGATGAATAATCGTTCACAGATATTTCCCTTTAAACAGGATTTTTGTGTGGAAATGATCAGGTGTGGTTCCGGAAGAATAATTGGGGTGGGGGTTGGGGAGGGGGACTTGGGGGATTTTGCCTGCATTTTCTACACATGCACCTCACTTAAATTCATGTATCATCAAGAAAGATCGGGCCGGGGAGACTTGAACATTTTTGAAGCTACTGGAAATGATACACGATTTAACACTTAAAACATAGATATAGATTAACCTCACAATTTTCTGGGTTATGGAGAAATCATTTCCTTTTATCCTGGACTGCGAGCAAAGGATTATGGGATATATAAGCCCAACCTTTAAAAGCACAGCTCTATATTATAGAGACTTAATCTTGTCTATTCTTGCTTCCTCTCACTGTTTGAAACCATCCGTCTTTCCAAATTATAAAGAGGGGTTAAAATTGTCAAGAAACATTCTTTGTTAGAGATTGATGATATAGTTTGAATACAAGGGAGGGGAGACTACCAAACTAGTTAAATAATCAAAGTAAAACATCTTTTGTTAAGATGTCTTTATAGATTCTCTTTCTTTTCAAAATTCATTTTTTGAGAATCAAAGTAAATCATACTGATGAAATGGGAAAAACACCCCCCCCCCTCTCTCTCTCTCTCTCTCTGCAAGTAAAAATCTATATTGGGTGAAAACAGGAATTTTGGAACAAAATATTTAGAAGTGATGTATAGCTCTCCAATTTCTTGTGAACTAAATTTTCATAATATTCAAGGTTTTCCTGTAGCACCTTTTTCTCTTGGAGCTGTATACAGACTATATTCAGTCATAAACTTTGACAAATTATATGTTAATATTTTCTGCCTGTTGGAGATTTCCTTAAAAAAACTTGCTGTGAGGTTTGGATTGCAAGCCCTATTCATGAAGTCTATTAGCGGGTTCAGAGTTTCTAATGATGAGATTAAAAGATATAGTACCGGTAATATGCAATCTCTCGAGGGAGTGTGTGAAGACATACAAATCTGCCGGGCTATTACTACTGGAATACAACCATGAAATTGTAATAATTCCTATAACCACCTTAGCGAGAGTACTTTTATAATTCGTGTCTCAACCATCAGGCATTTGATAAATGATGCCATCACAAATTGTGAGAAAATGACAACTTAAAAACACAACACGACGTGACTCTGTCAAAATGAGGTGAATCCAATAAATTGAATGAATAGGAACAACACCTTGACAAATGTTACAACATTAGTCACCAGGACAATGCAGGTTTTTTTTTGTCAACAGAGCCGAAGCAAAATAATTAGGTTCAGACTTGCCCTAGAATTCATTTCAATTATATTAATCAGAAAAGGTGTTGATATGAGATATCACTGTGAGTAGCACAAAGTAGGTGAAACCGGTATCCAGAACTCCAGAAAGAAACTAGCTTGCATGGGCATACTTGACCTCATATGAAAACAAAAATACTGAGCGGGTTAAAATGAAAAACAAGCCAAACCATGTATTTTTAACACATGGTTAACGCCCTCCTGGCTATAATTATAAACAGGCAATATGACATTGCTCATCATCAGCACCATATTATTTAAATGGATCGTTTAACAATGTTAAATCTGAGATACACGGCCCTACGTGTTATCAGTGTCTGTGAGATGGTGTGATATTGAAGCCCTAAAAAAAATTGCGCTTCAAAATGATCAAGAAGTGCCTCAAAAAAGTAAAAATCTTTGAGTGACCGGTTTCCCTAATAGACTGTAGTGTTATGAAACCCGTCAGGCAAACGGTTTTCAAAATTTTTAATTCCAATCATAAATATTTTGATAATCAGACAGGCGATCGGCTTGTAAAAGTCATGGGGTTCCTGACTGACCTAAATGTTTATAATTATCATTGCATCATGAGCTAAATCAGGAATTTTGTTTCAGAATCTGAGACAAAGTTACCGGATCCCTTTAATAATCCGATCAGAGATGTAGGTTTTCCCTCAAGAATCAACCCATCAGACTATGAGCAGTTCATCCTAGCTGCACTTCTCAAATTAATATATTTGCCCACGTTTATTCCCTATCTTAAAAGTACACCATAAACCCCTGAGAGAAATGAGTGCACCTAGCTTCACAGATAAAACATGACCATAAAGAACTGAGATTGAAAAAAATGAAATACCCAATCACTAAAAACTTCTATTTATTGGCAATTACTAAAAAATGATGCAAAATTTGTCAATTTTTTTTCAGGATAGCAATATTTCATTGATGACAACAGTTATTATGAATTTCTTTGCAATTAATACCTCAATGATTGTTATTATTCTTCAATTATTTTTCGATTTTTATTTGCTGTAAGTCTCACTTCAATTTTTAAACAGTTTTTCATGAAACTTTTGAGTACTGGTGTGCTCTTTTTGGCAATCTAAGCAAAAGTCATCACCAATTCACCTATTTTCACAGTCATGCCAAAACATAAAATAATGCCTTATTTCAGAGATCAATGTGGAGATTATTTTATTTCTATTTTTTTCTCTCCAAAGGACCATAGACTTACAAATACCATGTTAAGCTGCAACGATACTTTGACCTTCACACATGAGGGGCATGCCATCAATTCAGGAATCCTGAACCCTTCAAATATATTAAACAGAAAGTAATTTTAAATAAAAATCCAAGAGAGTTCAGCTTAGGAAAGAAATAAAGTGAGAAACAAACATTTACAGAAGGTAATTTTCAGGTGGTTGAATAAATGACTCCCAGAGTGTGTACTTAAGACATCAATTATCAGGCATCTTGCGTATTCTCTGATCTCTGTTAGGTTCTCCACAGGCTTTAAACTACTGTGAAATTGAAATCTCCATTTGTTCCGAATTAGAGCCTAAAGCTAAAAATGTCAACCAAATGGTTCGTGAAATACAACCTTTACCAATAATCCCTAAAATAGAAGGTTTCTTAAAAATAGCACCTCAATATCTAGGAAGGCAAAAGCAGTGTTTTCACAAGGTTGCCCGATTCAAATGGCAATGTAACGAGCCAAGACTGATATATGCAGAAAGTAGACGTAAACAACTCTGAGATGACGTTATTTATTTCAGATGACATCATGATGCTCGAGTCTGAAGGGAACCAGACAATGTCTTCCAGCTAAAACCTACTCAGCTCCTTGGCTTCTTAACATAAATTTATTCCTTAATCTTTCTATTTTTTCATTTTCAAATCTTTTTACGTTCTACTTTCTTTTCCATTTCACATATCCTCCTTGTAACCTCTCTTGTACAATTTTTTTCTTTCTCTCTCCTTTTCATTTGTTGTTCATTACAACCACTTTATTCTGCTCCCATCTTCCTTTTTCTAATATCTGCTTCTTTAATTTATCCCTCTCTTCCTGTTTTAAACATCTTTCTCAATCATTGCTCTTACTCTAAATGCAAATCGTAACTTTTCTTTCTTGTTTACTCTATCTCTTTTTTTTCTCTCTCTCTCTCCCCTCTCTCTTTCTTTATCTCTTTCTCTCTCTCTTTCTCTATTTTTTGTTTAAGTGCTTGTACTCATCGTTCCAGTCTTTGGATGTTTCATCATATCAAATATTGAATACCTTTTATGTTTAAGAACAGCTTTTCGTTCTTTGAGTCAAGGTTTACAGATATAATGATGCTATTTCATAATTTCAAAGTGAATGTATATTCATACATTTCTTCTGAAAATAGGATACAATTAACTGTACTGTTCAATATTTGAGATTTAAAAATATTGAAATGATCAAATAAAGCATCTTAGTTCACAATCTAAATCATAAATAAAGTTAAAATTCATCTCACTTGCCTAGGGTTCAAGAAATTAATTAGTTTCAAAACATCAACGATTTGAAAAGAAAAATTTAAGATTCTGTTATCACTCGTTTAAAAAATAAAGGCAAACACACCAGCTGGTTTAATAATCATGTCCATGTTTTCCATGCGGCTTCAAGATCATATTATGCATTAATACAAAAGTCATTAAGATTGAATCATTGCTTTAAGAGAGTAATTTGACATGCATGGCTCTTTCGTCTGTACGGCATTTACACGTAACACCTCTTGGGAAAACCGATTTCGAGTAAAATGTAGTAACATAATTTACATTTAAAGGATCCTCCAAGAGATACAACAAGAAGTAATTGACATGTTTTTCTCCGCAATGACATATATCCTTTATACACAGCTTGCATGGTTGTATAACTTCCTACCCACTTATTCATTCAGCCCAGAGAAGAAAAAAAATAGAGCCAGAGAGATAGACGGAAAAACCTACTTGTTATGGACCACAGTGAGTGAGTGGGTGGGTGGGTACGTGGGAGGAAAAACATGTTGGGTCAATGAGGAAAATATATATAGTGTAGTGACTACAGAGTGTGTCAAAACAAATCAAAAGGTTGCTAGGGTCTCATACCCACAATTTACATCCTACTTAATTATACAATTGTTTCCATTTTGTTTTTTTGTATAGATTTTCTTGATGAAATATAAGAATAAAATGTGCACACATACTGATTTTATACCAGGACAGCAGTTTCCAGAATGATGTAACCCATTTTAAGTCAAATAAAGAAACATATACCAATATTAAATTTGTGATTTGGCTTCATTTTCCTATTGATTTCCTTGATTGAACTACAAATTCCTTGCCTCAATGCATTACGTACTGTATGTGACTTGATTCAATAATCCATCCCTTTTTTAGTAGACACCATGTATAGCATTTTGCGTGGGCTGAGAAACATGGATGAGATGCTTTTTGTAGCAGTAAGCGAGTGGAAGCGTGCCTCACCAAGGTAATATGAAATGCAATATCTCCAGGCCATTGTCTGCCCTTTACGTGTAATCTGATAATTTGGAGGAAAAATAAGAAGAAATTCAAGGAAACGTTGGTTTGAATCTGACAAGGGATAACAACAACCTACAAAGTGAATCTCACCCCCCTGCTCTGAACTCGATATCTTACTCCATTATTTAGCTTGCTAAACCCTTCCCCAATCATCAATTATATACAAACATGTATAAAAAGTAATTTTGTAAAGCATATGTTTGCTATCATGATGCATTAGTTCATCGTTACCTTGATACAAATAATATTCAATAGTTAACTTTGATGAAATCATTTTGAAAGTGACCATTCCTTGCCCAAAAATATTAAATACAAGAGAAATGAAGAATTGAGGCATTTAAACTGCCTATGTCACCCCATGGCACAGAAAGCGATAAATCATCTATATTAATGAGCACGTGAGGGGAGAAGTGAAACGAGGCAAACAAAAACCTTCTCAGTGAAAGGTCACTTCTCCAAGACATTTGTATCGTAGATGCAGTGTCTTTGTTTTTCACACTTTGGATATGTAGATGGGTAGACAATTTACTCATTTGCAGTTTGACTGCGGTCTATGACCTTTGTAGTTTTGCTGCACTACTGCATGAAGTCACTCTACAAGTTCTGATTAACATATGCTCCAGTGGTAATCGCTCTACAGTCAATTTTCTGCACCATTTAACCAAAGTCCAAATTGTTCCACCATGGACCAAACCTAACACCCTACCCCTAACTAAATACCTAACCCAACCTCAAACCAAATTGCAGCCCTTACCCTTACCTCATGTCAAAATGTCAAATCACCCAAGCACCTTGTCACCTAATGAGAGCCAGTAGGGCGTTAATTACTCCCATTACGTTTGCACACGCTTATCTCCCTTCTGGATCTGAACAGACACAACATAGGCGCGTCTTCATCATCTTGAGATTGCTAAATATCTCGAGATTGCCAAATAGCCCGCTATTTGGGAAATAATCCCGAAGTAACAAATCGCGTCTTCACTATCTCGAGGTTCGACCTCAAAACTTGAAACTCGACCTTGAGAAATTAGCTCGAGATATTTTGCTCAGCGTTAGCGTGTATTGCAAATCTTCGGTCTAGTGAAGACGCACGGGACAAATAGCTGGATATTTTGCCAAATAGTAGGACACTTTGCAAACTATCCCAAGATATCTTGGGATGACAATCCTGACCAAATATCCTTCGAATTGCTACTTCGGTCTGATGAAGACGCAAATTAGCTGGATAGTTTGCGATCGGGATAGTTCAAATAGCTGGATATTTGGCAATCTCGAGATATTGAAGACAGGCCTCATGAGCATAGCTTGTACAGTGTTAACTGCATCAGAGTCCTTTTTAGTGATAATCCTATAATGTTCTACATTTAGAAGTAGATAGTCAAATGTTTGATTTTTTCATCCCTTCATTTAACTCTTTGTATGATTATAATGGTGTTCTTAGCTATTTGTATTTGGAGACACCATTACACCTCTTCACAATTTATAATCATTGAATTTTAATCATAACAAACCTAAGATGAATAACGTATTTCTTCATTTCTTCACCGATATGGTTGTTAAATGCCCTTCAACACAGTTACAAAACATCCTGTGTATTCTTGAAATAAATTTTTTTATAAAGTAATTTTTTTTTTTTTAAATCATAACTTGTCTATATATCGATATGGAAAATAAATGACAGTGAATTTACAAAATATGTCAATTTGAGATTCTCACAAGCTCAGCGAACTCTATTTAAAAAAGGAAACTTTCTCATTGTCACATAAGCAATTGTGTCTTTATCTTTATGTTTTCAATATGCATCTCTGACTTATCTGTTGTCTTTCAAAGCCACCAGCTATCCTAATTGTTAAAAGATCCTGATTTTTTATGACCCTTTCTAATAATGATTGAACCCATTAATCAAAAAGTATGCGAGACCTTCTAAGTAGAAGAAAATAACATAACAACTGCTAATTTTTTAAAACCCCAAGCTGATGTGGTATTACAACAAATCATCTAAATTTGAATAGAAAAGAGGCTAATATGTGCGTATCTATCATTCCGCTTCGGTGATAAAATCATACAAGATAGAAGAACTATAGCCCAATGGTGTATACTAATAGATATCCAGGAAGGTCACAAGCATACTGTTACGTTGTAAACCTACTACTGAAATTCAGATTCTCAGAAAGAGCTTTATAACCAGACATCTTTAAGGCACATCACAAACATGTTATCCCACTTTCAATCTTGCGAAAGCATATATTCTCTTTTATGTCACAGAAAGGTGGTTGCATGGGACAGCTTCAATTACACTTTCCCATTTTGCAAATGTGAAATATGCTTCCTCTCTGTTATGCAAACATATTGGGATTCGACCTTTAAATACCACTGAAGTGAGACATGGTATGGAGTATGGTGTCCATTCCACAATATGTGAGTGTCTTATCTAAACAGGTTAGTTGTATAGTTTTCATTGTAGAATGGTGCTTGCTACAGTGTAATAAAGTGAACCAATCACCCAAATCTTTTGTTAGTAAATAAATGCCAGTAATATTTATTTATTTGTAGATATACAAAATAAGCAGTTATATATCTTACTTCCATACTCATTTTTAAGTCACATATAGCTTTGATCTCAAATTTTATCATTGTATTAAATTAAGCAAAGGGATATAGACACTATCTCCAGTAATACGGCGGTCAAATCAACGAGACCGACACCAGACCGACAACAGACCAAACAAACAAGTACATTTCCCCCATGCCAAAAAACAATCGCAGAGCTGCCAACCTTTGGAAGTACAAATTAGTACTCAGCACCTCCAAAATTAGTATTTTACCATCAAAATAAGTATTTTTCAACCGGCCTTCCTTTCACCTATTAAAAACCTATTGATGTCGTAACACAGCGCAAATGCATACCGTAAAGACCATATTTTTGCTGTAATTCGTTTTTTTAAAACATATTCAATTGTACATGTTGGCTGGGCCAGTAAAATTTCAGAAAAATGTGATACTGGTACGTACGGTCAATTAAAATGTTTGCTCTTTCATTAAAATTTTTAAAGAAAGTTGTAAAATCAAAGTTTTTGTTGGGGTTGTGGGGGTTTACTTGTACATGATTCTATACGATTTCGTGTTTTTTTTTTTTTTTTTTTTTTTTTTTTTTTTTTTTTTTTGGGGGGGGGGGGGGGGGTGAAAAATCGTATTTTAAAAGGTGATATCGTATTATCGTATTCCACTCTTATTAAATCGTACTGGTTGGCACCTCTGCAGTCGGTCTTCAGTCTGTTGGTAGTGGGACTGAGGCTTATACAGGATCATGTGATAAGTAAGATTTTGCAGTACTTTCTTTAATAGGCATATATGTTTCAAATAAAATTATTTACCTTGAGAAAGCATGTTCAGTTAAAGCACAATTTGGTGTACATGTTAACAATTAATTGATACGCACAGTTAAAGTCAAACAACAGAAACGACAACACATGTTGAAAAACATGTGACTTGACCTAGATCTACAACGTCAAATTTAAAATATTTTCAGATTTTAACCTTAATAGTATTGATCATTGAGGAATTTTCTCAGAATTTAACTCATTAAAAGGCATACATTTGGCATACATATTAATAATTGAAGGATACGCCCTATTTAAGTCAAAACAACCGAGGCATCAACACATGTCAAAACATGTGACTTGACCCAGATCTATCATTAGTATTGAGCTGTGAGAAATTTTCTCAGAATTTAATTCATTAGAAGGCAGTTTGAGTATAAACTGAATGACATTTAAGGAGTTTCAGAACTTACGATGGAAATATTGCAAGGAGAGCTGTACAATTAAGGTACAGTTTATGGAATAAACAATTCATTTCCGCAATTTTTTTTAGCTTTAACCTTCTTTTTATGCCAAATACATCTTTTCATTCAAAATGAAAGGCTTTAGATTGAAAAGAATCTTTTTAATCAGGTAACAAAAGACTTGAGACATCCAAATAGACTATTCCAACAACCCATGCTTCTGAAAGACTTATGTAATTGTTATGAAATGACTGAAAATAACCTCCTAGGTATTTGATATCAGATTATTCATCACATGTATTTTAACAAAAGTTTTGTTTTTAATTGAATAAAGTCATAAAGCAACTCATATTTTTCTGATTTGATTTGTTCATTTGATTTCATTTAATCAAACATAAACCATTGAACTTTATTGATATGAATACATACACTTATTCAATACAGGTAAACTATAAATACTGACTAAAGAAATAAAAACAAATGTTTCAAAAGCATTAGTCAATAATCTACCTCATATATCCATACACAGATTTTATTCGATTTATAATAAGAAAAGAGCACTGAAACAATACACCCAATGAAGAAAGAGGGCATGTCTATCTATCAAATAAGAGGGTTTTTTGTCTATTCTACTCAACCTATGAATACACAGCCGGAGGAATATTAAAACTAAATCCTCTGGAAAATCAAAATAAATGACAATGTAGTTTTTGATAATAATTTTCATATTTGCCACCTAATACTCTGCTTATCTAATTTTCCCTAAAATGTAATTCTTTTACAGCTAGCACAATTTGATTACATGTTCAGGAAGGTTTGCTATTCTAAAAAAACATTCTATATTCATTGTTTGCTAACCTTTGTCTTTTTATATCATTTAATCAGGTCAAAGACACGACCTTAGAAGAAAACAAATCATTTTTGTGTAATTCCAGGAGTATGCCCTTGGTGATTCCCAATCCCTCAGAGTAAGTATTCTGAAAACTATGTTAACCTTTATGTTAGAAAAAAGTATATTTTCATATTAAATTCAACAATAAACACTCATTATTGGTGCTTGCTAAGATGCCTATCTAAATTCCTAGTTTTTATTTGTTATGACAATTAACATATTTTTGTACTAACTAAAATTAATATAGTTTCTAGAATACCACTCCAGACCTCTAACTGGCTCAACATGCATGGTTACTAGATCATATTGATTCTCATTGTCAGAGGATATCTGAACAGCAGATCACCTGAATGGCTAATACTCTGTAATCAGCCTGCTTGACAAGGCCTTTTTCAACACTTTTAAGCTACTCTGCCAGTCATACTATAGTCATAAAAAGTGTGCATAATCTGGTTTGCCAGCTGGGCAAAGCTTGTACTCATTCTCATTTGTAAAGAATGTATCAATAGCACAGCATCAGAGAATGAGTCCTTATCGACATCAGTGTTCTTTTAGTGGGTCCGGAAATTCGATTGCAGATTATTTTTCTTTGCTTTTTGGACTTTAGATGTACTCCTCCTCGTTATCAGAACCATCTGAATAGTACAGCATCTGAATGGCAACCATTCTGGGCTCTGACTTCTGGATACGCTCAATGTCAACCCTGGTGACTAGTTCTGCCCTCTGACCTTTGGCCTGACCCTTCTCTGACCTCTGATCCTTGACATGACCCTTGGTCTGGCCGCTGACCTCTTCTAACGTCTCCTCTTGGTGTCTGCCAAGTTTCCTGCGCATCAGACGAACAAAGAGTCCCCGTTCTCCGCTCCTCGGAGACCTCTTGACCTGACCTTCTGATAAACTACGCTTTTTACGCGATTTGGAGTGTGTATTTTTAGAACTGCGATTTCTACCCAGTGAATTAAGTGAAGGTGTACTATTTGCATGTGATGATAATAATCTTTACCATGATTATGATATGATAAATGAGGCAATGAAACATAGGATATGAATTGGGAGTATATAGTTTTGGGAAGAAGCATAGTGTAAGGTACGATACAGCACATTGAATAAGCACATTTGACAATACATTCAGTAGAAGATCAGAGAAAAATACATATAATTTTAGAGAGGAAAGATGACATTTGATAAGCACCAACATGATTAATATAAGGATATAACGGAGTACATATGATTTTAGGATGAACATGAGAAGAAGCAAATAAAAGCAGGGGCAGAAAGTGAATGAATCCACAACAAATTCAAGAAAGCAAAGAGCAATTGATGAGATTATTCATATGTTTGATAATAGGCATTTTGATAGTTTCGATTACAATGTTGATACAGAAGGAATGTGAAAAGCAGGGTGGAATGAAAGCATATAATTGGAAGAAAGATATTGGGGGAAACAAAACAAGACAAACAAAAAGGAGAATTAGACAAGACTTGGACCAAAATACAAAAATATGTGGTACAAATGAGTCTGAAACAAACAATACTGGAACATTATACAATAGTCAGACAAAAAACATGAATAGCCAGAAATGAGGTTCAATTTACTGGACATTTATCTCACGACCTGCATCACAACACACATGTAATACATTTGGAAATGAATAGTACAAGCAGTGTCGAGTATTCTGGTTCCCATCTTCCAAATGTACAAGTACTGTATGCATACTATGGTGTACACACTCTCCAGAAACATATCACAAGCCCAAGTCATTGGCAAACCTGTATTTTGTTTTCTGTTCGTCTTTAATCTTTAACCTTTCACTTGTAACCTTTAACCTTTAACTCATGACCTCACCACTATCTACAGAAGATATGAAACTACCAAGAACTAATCACTGCAAGAAACTCAGCATAGCAACACCCCATGTTATCATGCTAGCAGTGAGGTTGAATGACCAGCGCTTCTCTCTATTTGTATTACGTTGACAGAGGGTTTCTACCCAGAAGACAATTAGGATATTGAACCTGTCATTAGGTATCACATGCTTCATACTTCAAAGGATTTCCAAGTAGACAGGGCATTACTGCACCCACAAACAAAAGATAAAGCAGCAGGAAAATTAATTTTCTTCTTTCTTTAATTCTCTTGCACAGCCCCTTCTACTCTCCACTCTGTGTTTATGCCTCTCTTTTTTCCTCCATGTCTTCACCTCTCTTTCCTTTTCTCTCCCATTCTTTATCTCCCCATATCACAGAATTCGTATCTTTCTCTTCTTCTTTGTCAATTCAACATGCTTTTGATAAGCACTTTCTTCACTATTTTTCCGTATCATCCGCTAGTCTCCAAGAAGACTGATAGCTATGAAGTCATTGAATCTCTGCTAACATTAATTAATAGAGTTAATGCCCTTCTGGCTCTTAATGAACATTTAGGAATCCTTTGTTGCTTTTCCCGTTTTGCTTCTCATATTTCCCCCTAACTCTCAGTCCCACACACATCCAAGATAGAGAAAACACAACAAATAAACTCAGATAAGAAACAAAAAACTAAGTTCACTACACAAAACTTTAGAGCTGAGACTTCAGATGTTGAGATTTTGTGTATTAGGATGAGGGCTTTCTCTTAATAAACACACCAGAGGTTAAAGGTCATAAAAGCAAAGGTGGCCTACCTGAACTTTCTGGTGGGCCGGGGGCGCTCCGATTGCGTTGAGAAGGCACTCGCCGTACTCGCAGCTGTTACGGCCGAAACGTCGCTGGTACTCGACAAGTTGCTGTCTGAGGACTTGATGCTAATGTTGTCTGGGCTCTGCTTACGTCGGTGTGAGGAATGCTGGAAAGGGTTGGTCATGTCGTGGCCCGGTGACCCCATGTGAGACCCCCTCTCTAGGCTTCCACCACCGCCGCCGCCGCTACCACCAATACCCCCACTTCCTCCGTGAGGGGAGAGGGTGTTGGCGGAGGCAGCTTGCTTGTATTGGGTCATCTTCAGCTTGATCTGCCTAGCTCGCTCTTCGATGTCAGCAGTGCCTAGATGAGATAGAGAGAATCATCAACAGTCAAAGTATCTCTCATGAAGAAATTCATCTCCACAGACTGTGAACAGATACCAATACAGACATTGCTGTCAAATTCATGAATTAATGAACATAAAAGAAGGTCTAATAACCAGATATTGAAGCCATCAATGCTATACATGAACACAAGGGGGGTTCCAATTATCTAGAACTCCTGACAAGCTTATATAAAAGAAGTTGTTGATTCTCGGGGCTTGACACTAAAATAAAATTGCTGACAATAAAGGGGTCCTCAACCCATGACCCTATGCTGGATCTGCCCCTGCCAGGAATATCAACAATATACCTTTAACAAATGACAGAGCAGCAAGGTAACTCGGATGTCTTAAATAAGATTCTGAAAGAGCGACTTCCATCTTAGGTCATATATACTCATCTTATACCCCTTGATCATCTCTAGGGAAGCAGAACCCAGCCAAACCGGAACTCAGAAGAGTAATATGACCACACATAACATGTACATATTTATACTGAGTCATAAATGAACATGCTCATTGCCTCAAACTTCCTCCTCATCCAGATACATAAATACATGGAAGTTGAAGTATATGCTCTTACATGGATAATACATGTAGATGGATTCAGTGGTCAGGGGCTATAAACCAATTGCCTACCGGAACTGGGCTGTTCTTGTATTAACCGTATGACTAATGTGATAATACAGTAGTCAATGGGTCAATGACTGGCAAAGAGGCCGCTGGAAAATTACAAGATGAGGGAAATGTCTAGTGGAGGTGCCCAAACTTTAATTCAATATAATATGTTGAATAAAATGATGTTAATATCTATTCTTCTATAAGGGAAATCTTCCCCAACATTTGACCAAATTAAAAGCAAACAGTGCAGTTTTATATCGTTTATAAAGAGGATATGTTTTTGGATATTATTAAAACTTTCTATATCCCGAATACCTCTCATAATTTATTTTCCACAACACTTATTCAGTCCTAGTAGTAATCCATCCCTTGATTGACCCTATTCAGTGTTGTATAATATACTTCACTTCGAAAAGCACAGACCATGCATTTCAGAGAATTAGATTATTCATTCATCGTACAAGGAATTTTGAAGTCAAAAGTCTTGTAAATTAGATAATCAAAGAGAGAGAGGGGTTAGTGCAATATCATTGCAGGTTCCTAATCAAGCGCTTTATTAGATTTCCGTTGGATAGTAATTCAATAATGTGCCAATCTTAACATTTGGCCGACATGTGTTTACAAAGAAATTGACCCCTATATTAACGAATTAGGGTACCCGGAAGAGCTCATGGAGATTAAAAGCCAAAGATTAGCGAGGATAAGAATGCATTACAGATGAATAATAAACAAGGGAGAGAGAAAGAGAGAGGAAGAGAAAGAGGGAGAGAGAGAGAGAGGGAGAGAGAGAGAGAGAAAGAGAGAGAGATAGAGAAGAGAGAGAAAGAGAGAGAGAGAGAAACCATTAAACATTGTAGAAAGGTTATGAGAAAGAGAGATAGGGAGAGAGAAAGAGAGAGAGAGAGAGAGAAAGGGGGAGGGATAGAGAAAGGGGAGGGATAGACGCCATAGAATAATTCAGATCGCGAGAAAAAGAAGAGAAACAGGAGGGAAAGAGAACATAGGAAGAGAAGATAGAAGATCAAGTTTAAAGCCCCACTGCACTACTTATAGCTACTTGCGCCCTCTATATAGCAAACGATGCCTAATCGGTGACCATTGGTCCCCCATGATCCCCTTTTTCTTATGTTAATTAAGAGCTGATTTGATGAGATAACCACTTGTCAGGGACTTGGCAGGGAGGTCTAATCCCTCCTGGCAAAACTAGTGCAGTGGGGCTTAAGGAGAAAGAAATAGAAAAAAGAGAGAAAGAGGAAAAGAAAGACACAAAGAAAGAGTGCAGACCTCACATTTGATGAGAAGAATTACAACCGGAAAATCTACGAGGAGGAGGAGGAGCTAGGAGGAGGAGGAGGAGGAGGAGGAGAAGGAGGAGAAGGAGGAGGAGGAGGAGGAGGAGGAGGAGGAGGAGGAGGAGGAGGGAGGGAGGGAGGGAGGGAGGGAGGGAGGGAGGGAGGGAGGGAGGGAGGGAGGGGGGGAGGGAGGGGGCTTCAACAAGATTAGAATAAAAACACAAAAATGGAAGTCAAGTGCAGAAACTCACAGGTCAAACACCAAGAAGAGCTGATTGAATTACATCAGATTACTTGGAATAATCCTTTATGAGCATCCCTATCCCTAAGGGCTTTTTGGAGAAAAGCCAACTTCTCCAAGTACACAAGATCAGACTCTGGGTCTTATACAACCCACAACCCCTTTGCTTCAAACACCTTAAAAGAGTATTGGGGAAAAAGACATGGCGCATTATAAATGTTCAGTATTATTATTATTATTAGCTAACTCTAGATGATGATTCTAGTCCATGAATCAATTTCCCCAACATCAATTAATCTTGTGGAAGAACATTTTTGAGATAATTTATATTCATCCCATCAAGGGAAACTACTAGTCACAAGATTATGATATAATTATTCCAGTCCTCTACAGTTGAGGTTAGTAACAGCAATGGACACCCAACCCTAGCTACCACTGAATATAAAATCTTTGCATGGAATTTTTGATTACCTTTATCAGCTTTTGATGAAGGGGGTATCTGGGGTAGCCTTCGCTGTTGCTTGCGTGGCGTAGAAGGGGTGGAAGAGGGGCTGTTACGTCCCCCATGGATTGGAGAATTTGGTAAGCTTGAGGAATCTAAACCCGACGTAGGTGGAGGAAGCATGTGGCGCCCTCTATACTGTCTGTCGTACTCCATCTCCCCTCGGACCTCGGACCTGCTACGTCGCTGGTTCGAGTCCGACTGCGAGCCTTCGACAGACCGGCGGCTTGGCGACCGTGATCTCCGGGGTTCAGAATATTCGTACACATTAGGAGGGGAGAGTGTTCTTGAGCGGTGCTCGCGCTCCCCCCGGCGTGGGGGTGAGCTCCTGGGTGAGCTCCTGTCTAAACGATGAGGGGACTCGCGCTGTTCGTTACCTCGGGAAGATATAGAATTAGGGGAAGTCCTTATATTATCAACCTCAGTTCCCCTGTATGAGTACATATCACGGTCTCGGTCACGATCGAGGTCATGGTCAAGATCACGATCTGGATCACGATGTCGGTCACGATCACGCTCTCTTTCTCGTCCTCTGTCTCTTGTGTGGTTTCTATCCCTGTCTCGGTCTCTATCAAGTGGTCGATCACGGTCACGGTCACGATCTCGGTCTCGATTACGATCACGGTCCTGTTCCCGATCCGGGTCCTGCTGCAAGTCCTGTGCCCCATCCTGTCTGTCATATTCTATTGCTGGTTCAGAATGCCTGGTCCTGCCTCTCTCTTTTCTGATGGGGGATGGGGAACGAGGCCTGCGAGACGCCCTTTCGGGAACGGCCAGTGTGCTCTGCGAGTTGCGCCTTTGTTTGTTGGGCATCGGTTCTTCGTTTGGTGTCAGGTCCTCTTGAGTTGGAGGTGTCACTGTTGAATTGGGAAAAATTGTTCATGATTAAAAAATAGCATGAATGTTAATATAACAAAAATATTAGGTGCAGGTAGAATTATAAGCAATGGATATATTCCTGTTTATCTTGAAAATTTGAACACTTCCAGTTTTAAATAATGCATTTGTATTCATATGCATCAAATGATATCCTATTTAGTTAAAAATGTATTGTGTCAAAACCAGAGAAATCAACAAATTTCCTTTAAATGATTATAATGATGCAATTATCCATTCCAAGAACATGCAAGAATATAATAACATTTTCATAGTACATGCTGTAGAAGAAATTCATATTATGATAAATGATTTTAGTGCAAACATATTGTATTCTGTATCAAGGCTATATTAACTGTTTTGAGTTTGTGCTAGCTATGAAAGATTTGTATCTGCTAATGGCATAAGGGAAAAGAAACAAAAGAAATAAAAACACATAATAATCAAATGTGACATTGAACACTGTAAACAGAATGGGTTTACTGCAAAATGAGAAAAAATGAAAAGAAGAATGATAATTTTGTAATTAACAAAATAATTTTATTTGTTATTAGGATAAGTGATTGTTAATGTTCATATTCCCCTTCATTTTCAATAGGTGAAATAATAAATTTGTTGCATTTAACATAATCCATGTAAAGAATCTGTGTGTAGAATTTTTAGGAGCACCAGAAGGAATTATTTCAAAGGAATATAACTCATGAAAAACTGAACTCCTTGCTCAATTGAGAACTTAAAGTTGGCAAAGATTTGATCAGCATGCGTCCCCTATTTCATTCATTTGCAGAAACAAAAAGTGAATTTTCCGTGTTTTACTTCTGCTTTCTTTTGCCAAGTGGATGCTGATAAAACGGATATTGATTACAAAAATAATGAAAGATTGATGAATGTGATGAAAACCAAAAATGATAATGGTGAAAAAGACAATGATGATCATCAAATCTGATGATAATGTAACAAAAATTATACACTTGAGAAGATAACAACAATGCTGAAAAAGAAGCTATTTATAAATTTGTTCATGTTGATGAAATTAACAATGTTAATGATTGCAAGATGATGTGATGAAAGTTGATATTTATGATAAAAACGATATGATGGCAAATGTACAGCTGTCCCTGCTGATGAGGAAATTAACAAGAGAGAATGTGATACACTTGACTTTAAACATAGACGCTCTGAATGTGACAGGCCCTATCAAAACAAAAGAAGATTTTGCCATGAATTTTATGGACATGAAGGTTTTTGTTCTGTTCTATTTTTGGTTTTAACAGCACGTGACATTCAAATTCAAATATTTATTTTATTGTTGTATAAATTTAAGTATGTCTTTTATGAATCGAATTTTGCCAGATATGTTTTCCTTTCCACTTGAAACCTATTGACATATACATAACAATAATAACAATGATTTTGCTAATGTTTCTAATAAGCGGTGTCTACTGGTAGCTCCATTACTTGAAATCAAATCCTAGTTCTATGCACAAAATAGGCTCTACATCATATCACTTTTGGTGTGAGCTACATGATGGTCTAAAGGGGATGGAGGCTGAGGAGGGGTTAGGGAGAGGGGAGGAAGGGGGAGGGGTGTTAGTACCTATGCCAGCACGCCTGTGCGGGGCTTGACTACGTGGGAAGTCAGTATCTTGACTAGACGGTCTGTCGTCCTGGTCGCTGACCGGGGGCGGGCTACAGCTACTGCCAAAGGACGAGATACTGGCTACATCCCCCGCCCCAGTGGTAGTGCCCCCTAAAAGGAGTCAAAGTTTAGTTTGTTAATGGAGAAAGAGAAGAGAAAGAGAGACAGATAGCGAGAAAAAGAGGAAAAACAAACATGTACACAAAAGTTCTTGCCAGATATTATAGTTAAACAATCATATTAATCTGTAGTAGCTATCAAGTTGCAATTATAAAAATATATATTAGGAATTTCTGAGATCTTTCTGAAGATCAAGAACTTACAAAAGAGTTTTTAGTGCATCAGAATATAGATTATAATTTTATTTATTTTTATTTATTTTTTTTTCTGGGAGGGGGGAGGCATTTCATAAATCATGCAAGAGCTTCAGTAGTTTCCAAAATAATTTTGTTTAAAGATGGATGATGCATATACTTCGCAAAACCGATCATCACTTAATTCAAATGTCTGGAAAATTCAGAGAGAATCAGCTAAAATTAATCTTTTCACAACTTTGTTAAGGCTTTCTGGTACTAGATTTCATTTACAAGAGAGAAGTTAACATGAACAGTCGAAAGAGAAAAAACACATTTTGCCAATGCATTAGAGATTTGAAGAAGGAGTTACGGAACTTACAGAAGAAATAATGCTACAGTGCATTTCAAATCTAAAGATCAGGTCTTAAGTTAATCAAGTTTAGCATGTGACTTTGTTTAGAGATGGCATGCATCCATGAAAGCAATTCAATAGATATTCATGGACAGATTAGGAGAATGCAATAAAAGACACCCCTTCATTTTACAACACAAAGTCGCCAGAAAACTATAAAGAAACAAGTATTTTATGGAGTTATAAAGCATTGTCATATTTTGTTAAAAACCGATCAAACACACAAAGATTCAGGAAATTGTCCTTATTGCATTAAATTGCGTCAACTGCATTAGTTGAGAATAGTGCTTTATCCTAAAAAGTTTGCCAGTGTTTTCTCATGACTTAACAGTTGTGAAGGGGTAGTCGAAATTAGTTCAGAGTTTAGAAAATAAAAACGGTGGTGTATCTGTTCCTACATTCCCGCATCATACCATGGATGTAGAGAGTGCATAAGTATTTATATTGCAGTGGCAGTGTATTAAAGCAAGCTGTATATAGTATACATAGGTAGATCTTTCGAACCCCTTCTGAGCCATGTATGGCAAACACCACCAGAGAATTTTGAAGAAGTGTTTGAACCGAGAATTTATGGCTACATTCTTCTTCCAGAAACAGAAATAGGTACATTAGAGGTTTGGTCCCCTGGAAGATATTAGGTCTGTTTGGAGCCAGAAAGGAACCATACTCTTTAAAGGAGGTGTAGCATGATGAGACTACGCGTCTTTCTCGTGGCCTGACTCGGGGCCAATCAGGTATAATACGATTTCAGACGATGCGACCGCTGTATTCACGTGCGTGCAAAATACGCGAAGGGTGATGAGAACGTTGGTCTGTTTCCTGAACGCTAGCGCGCTGACTATTAATCAAGTCCATTCGTTTACATGCTGTTCGTCCAAAAGAAGTCGTAGATGGCGTTAACCAGTACTTGCCATGCTTCACCCCCTTTAAAACAGAGTTAATGCCCCTCTGACTCTAAACATATGACTTTATGCCAATCACCACATTGAAACAAAGCAATACAAGTCATAACTGAAACTTCATTATGACAATTTTTTGTTAATTTAAAAAAGTTGACACAGAAGGGGTTAGAATTAGGTTCATCAACATTATCTATAAGCACCTCTACTAACTCCACTCAAATCACGCATCATATACCTGATAGCCCTGTCAATCCATCATCAAAGTCTGAGACATCGCTATCGGTGATACGACCAACCGAGCTCGGCGAGAGCTTCTCTCGCATGTTACCGTTCTCCTGAGCCATGCGCTTGCCGATCATATCATGCTTGCCGATCATCTCGTGCTTGCCGATCATCTCGCGCTTGTCGATCATGTCGTGCATCCTAGGGTTGCCGTTGTTGTTCGTGGTGAGCGGGAGTTGTTTCTTGGGTTGAGGCGGTGGAGGAGGTTGTTGGGGTGGTGAGGACGGCTGGTGGCGTGAGCTGCCGTGGGGGTAGAGGGAGTACCAGTGGGACTGGCCGTCAAATGGGGCTCCCTCTAGGGGAAGCATCATCTAGGAAGGTAAAAAGAAGACAATGTTACAATTTAAATCTTAAAGGCAGTAATTTGTTAATTGTGAGCAAGAATGTCACCTAGAATATGTGTTTGGGAAAACATTGTTCAAAATTGTTATAACTCCAAACTTTTTTCATTCAAATATTTTGCATTCTAAAGAATCATTACTCAAAGCTTCTGCCCAGTTCTGCAAATGAAATTAAACCTTGACAATGAATTATAAGCTCACATTGAATAATTAAAATCAACTTTTCCTTTCACAGTTGGTTTCATAAAGTTGACTTAGATCATGCAAGCAAAATAGACCTTAATGTTTACTCACATGGCACTACCCCCACCTATCTATAATCTAATCAAGTACCTCTTATCATCATTTTCCTCACTACTCATGATCATTTTTTGCTAAATACTCTGGAAAGACGATTCAAATTCAGATTAGTTAGTTCAGTCTTTTTAGTTTCTTAAAGTGAACCGTCAACATTGTTGAAGATTGATGACAAAAATTGCCTAATTTTTATATGAGATGTTACTCATTACATTCCTCCTACTTTACTAACCCACTATTGAACATGCAAAAAAATGCTTTAAAAATGCTCAAATTACAAAGATATTTATAGTTTTCTTTGAAGGCATCAATGTTTAACTCCCTCTAACAGTAAATTCTCCAAACCATTTTTCCATGAAATAATATTAAGACATAAAACAGGCTTTTAAAAATCTTTAAATGTTTCAAAGAGCCAATTCATTGCTTTAAGATGATTTATATTCACCTAAAATTTAATTTAATTATAATAACATAGTTAGGAGAATTTAGGAATTGTTCAGATCAGTTTTTCCAAATTTGTATGATTGATAATGGTCTGTTTCCACTCAAACTTTCAGATTATCTTTAATTGTACATCTAGCATTGAAGTCACTACCTTGGCACCATTTTCTCTCATCTGAACAATGTTACCAAGTCCCTTCAAATCACTTGTTCCATTCATGCTATTCTTTCATAAAAGTAAATGATGCTTACTTGTCCCAGGAATTCTTTAGCACCGTATTGTTCAAAATCCCAGACGGTGACATCCAGGTCACGACCCCTGAAATCTGCCCTCTTGATGGGGCCAAAGGTGAAGGTTTGGTTCCACTTGGGGCTGAGTGTGTTCTGAATGGTCTTGGTCCGTCGCCTCGTCTCCTCACTGAAGAAGAAAAAATATAAAAAATAAAAAATGAAATTACATCTACAGAAGATGTGGAGTAAGTGGATAATAGTAGTGCTGCCACATCAACTTAATATTTGATTTGTATATAAATACAAATATAAATGAATATTACACCAGAAGCATATATGTATTTAGGTTTAGTATCATTTACATAATGTCGGCCTTATGCCAAAAGGGCCTTAACCCGATTTTGGTGGTTATTGAGTTATTAACATCACCTTGTATATTTCATCATTCTCTTTAAAATGATGTGCTTCACTTGTTGAAATTCGATTTATTTATGAAGATAATTATGAATTTCAAAAGGGCCTTAACGCGTATCTCAACTTTTTCCTTACGCCAAAAGGGCCTTAACCTACACGGATGATCCATTTGCCTTAGGAGGGCCTTTCTGGCAAACCAAAGGTGTTGCGAAACAAGAAAATTTCATTATGCCAAAAGGGCGCTAACTATGCGCGCGTACGCGCGGATAGTTACGCGCATAGTTACGCGTACGATAACGGCAGGTTAAGGCCCTTTTGGCATAATGCCGCGTAGGTTACGCCCCTTTTGGCATAATGCCGAGTAGGTTACGGCCCTTCTGGCATAAATACGCTACATTCAAGCCTTATGCCAAAAAGGCCCTAACATGTTTTTTGCACATAGCATGTACAATTCTGAATATTTTATAACAAATTTAACACATTTCATGAAAAACTTAATAACTTAACACATTTATCGAAATTGGCTTCAAAAGCAAAAAAGCGACCACAAACTTTTGATTATTAGAGAGGCCAAAACCTTTAAACGCGATTATCTCGGAATGGCCGAAAGCAGTTAAGGCCCTTTTGGCATAAGGCCGACGATAATTTGTTTTACTTCATTGCTAGGAAGGTAGAGCGCCATCTTGTGGCTGTCATACGCCAATGGTTTTTGTCATAAAACATCCCCAGATGTATTTTAACAACCAACAGTTGAGGTGTTTTTCTCTTTTGATGCTGTGACTGGGAACGTACTTGTCTCTTTCTTGATATTGCAAATCCCTTAGAGAAAGTTATGACGAATGGTACCTGCAGTATCATGTCTTGTGCACTCAACACAAACAATATATTTCCATTAAACATCTTTTATTTCTTTCAATCTGAAGTAGACTATAAGTCTAGTTGTTCATGTAATATCAAGCCTTACACATTCAACACATCAATCACTCTTCTTGTGAAATGTATCTTCTTACGTTCTATCTGGTAGTAGGAAGACCTTAACATAGGGATTGCGTAGATCCCCTGTGTCTCTTGGCTGAGCCCCATGCATTGTCAAGACTGTCATGTTGATCAGGTAATTATTGCTTTCGTACCAAAGTTTGATCTGAAGGAAAAAAAGATGAACATATAGAAAGAGCATTAAAATATTTACTTTTCAATTCTAAGATACATATATCCCAGGGTAATGCATGTATATGTCATAAATAAAAGAGTATTATAATACTACTTGGTAGGCCCCTTGAGTATCCCCTGGGATGGCTACGTGCTCATTATAAATGCAGCTTTATCATTATTATTTATCAGAAATGACAAGGCAGATTTAAACCCTGCTATGCAAAGGGTGGTAAATGTTGTATATCCTGGAGAGTCAGCAACAGCATTTATGCATGTATTCTCCAGACTGTTTTACCTCTTTTCTCATTGTGTTGCTGCCCTCTTGAGGCATGTTTATGTTTAATGTTTGTTGTTGTTTGCCCCTCTCAGCACTACATCTTGTGCACAACTATACCCTTAACAAATGGTCAGGTAGCTGTACGACTACAGTGATTGAAGGGTCGTCCTTACTGTCAGATGGCAGCAGTGGGATATGTACCCACATCTTCGAAATGACAAAACTTGTCTTTACTGTTACTATAACTAGTTATTACAATTGTGAAAGCATACCTATCACCAAGGAATATTTTGTTCTGTATCTTGGGGGTTCCTAAGGGGTTCCATGGGCTATACTCTATTCAAATATGAGCTTCAAATAACACTTCTATAAAGAGATACTGCAAGTTTAATTACAGTCTCAATTAATATTAATGCCACATGTGAGGTTTTGTTTCTTCTTCTATATACCCCATATTTGTTTTACCCATATAATATCATGTAAAGTGTTTGACATTGATTTTATACATACTAGCTGTACACAAATCAATTTTTTAGGTGATTTTTACACTGTAGGAATGAAATAGTATTGCTACCAATGTATGTGTAGTTGTCAAAAATTTGAATTGCATAGAATACAGATATACACAGATAATATGATGCATCCAGAAGTAGAATGTTTAGATTTTGATAATACCCACACTTCATGTTAAAGGCTATAAAGGGGAAGTTATTTAGAAATTTGTTTAAAAATATGAATGGTGCTTTACCTGAATTTCACCCAAGGCAGTAGGGGATGTGTTTCTTCTTGGCAGACCAGGGCTTCCTGGGCTAGTGATGGTCACTGAGGGCCGCTTGACCCTACTAACGATCGGCATAGGCTCCTCCTCTTCCTTCGGTTTGTTGGATTCATACCCACTCGAACCTGAAAGGCATAAATGTTGTTATTTCATGATCAAATGTCTCTTAATACCTTGATGAATTTTTGAAGACTGTGAAGCATGTAAAAAACTTCACACATCCTTACTCAAAATTATCTTAATCTTGAAAAAGACCTGAACCTAAAAAGAAAATGGCTTAAGGCTACATGTAAGTATGAGTTACTTCTTATGCAAAAGATGGATTTTTTGGACCTGCTAGATGTTAAGGTACCAAAAGTTGCTAAAAAAATCACATTCACTGAAACAAAACCCAACTCACATTTACCAGTGCGGCCACATGTTGTACACAGGCCTGCTAGCTAAGTTTCCTGAATTATTCTTTGCTTCTCCCTTAACCATTAGATATTGTATACCAAATCAGTTGTCAGACATTTGCTTAACATTTCTGGAACTAGTGTGAGTTTCTTTTGACTCTGCTATTATTTCCCCATCATTACCAAAAATATAGTTACAGTGCATTTTTTAAATTCTACCAAATCAGTTGTCAAAC
Source organism: Strongylocentrotus purpuratus (assembly GCF_000002235.5). NCBI lineage: Eukaryota > Metazoa > Echinodermata > Echinoidea > Camarodonta > Strongylocentrotidae > Strongylocentrotus > Strongylocentrotus purpuratus. Next base: position 572,377 of record NW_022145545.1, on the reverse strand, counting down.
ATTTGCTTATAATTTCTGGAATTAGTGTGAGTTTCTTCTGACTCTGCGATTATTTCCCCATCAATACCAAAAATATGGTTATACGCAGTGCATTTTTCTTATATTATAATTGTGATGATAGTAGTTTGTTTCTTGGCTCACATTGTAACTCACTTTGACTGCTTCTCTTCATGATAGAGTCTGGTCTCGGCGACTGGAACTGCGCTATTTTGTCCCTGGAAGAAGGAGGTATCTCACTTCTGCAGGAAAATTAAAGTCAGAACAAAAAGTCAATAAACTTTAGAATATGTCTACAATTTCTTCAGATGCTGTCCTAAGTGTGTGAATTTGCAGGAATATTATCATACATCGTAGGGAATACCAATGTTTTAAAACCATTGTCGAGACCAAGGTATCCTACTTCCGATCGGATTGAAGCGGAAATGGATTATTTCTAGGCTGGCAGAGTGCATTTTAAAAGATCCCCATGGCCACATATAGTCTCAATTAGCCATAAAACTATCATATAACCATCATTATGTATTTCTAGAATCATGTAAGGAATCTCAAAACCATTGTGAAGCTTTAGCTATAACTGCCTTTTAAGAAATCCAAATGTGGCATAAGGGATCTCACATAAGAGGTAATTTTAAAGTTAAAAGGCTCAGTCTCAGTATTATAAGAAGGATGTTAACTCTGTTATATCAACTGCAGAGAGGCAAAAGGGCATTAACTCATATGCTTTTACAGGGAATTAATGCCTTGAGGCTCTCAATGTGCGATAGAAGTTAACGCCTCCTGCTTCTCAGCAGATGAAACAGTGGCAGCAAAACTTAAACCCTTGAATATGACTTTATTGCAGTATACACATATTTTCAATAAAACCCAGCCCAAGTTATCTCATGCTGTATTCACAGATCATATACTTCAAAGAAGGAACATCCAGTTAGATCTGTGTTGTTGTTAATCAGTCCTCTTAGTACAGATCTTTTGATTTTGCCTGGCATTAACTTTTTATATAAAGTCTCCTTAAAACGATTCTGCGACACAAGCCCAGGCATTCACAGCTCCATGGTGGATTTTCCTGTACTAACTAAAGTCCTAACCTCAAACCTAGATCCTAATGTTACAGGTGTACCCAATTCTAACCTAAACCCAAAACCTATACACCTAACCTAAAAAACCCATTTACAACCCTAACCCTAATAATTCTTTTATCTTTGACGTTATAAAGCATGGAGCAAGTGCCACCGGAGCATAAGTAGCATCACCCTTGATATATTATACCGAAAATATGAAAGACATTAGAAGTTGATAGTAGTAATATAAAGGAGAAAGAGTAATATCTATCCCTTGAGAACTGCCACGTTTTGCAACAGTTGACATTAATTTGATTTTAGGAGATAAGTTCCAACTTGTAATAGCTTGCGTCATGATTAATTTGGGTATATAAAAATGTATCACACTGAAATATACTCCAACTATAGTATCCGTTACACTGTCAGGAAGAATGGTTGACACTCAAATTAATTCTCTGAGCTTGATTTGCAGCCCATGGCAAGTAAGTAAGGGACTAAGCTACATCTTGACAATCTTACCCCATTGGTCTTGCAACCACAAGCTCAACCTGAGGTTCGCTCTTAGATTCAAAGATGATGTTGTAGACCTCGTTAAGATCCTTGCCTTGAAGATTGTGACCGTTCCATGAGAGAACTTCATCACCTGGTAAGCAACAACAACAAAATACATAAATATGACAAATCCAAAGTTTCTGAATGTCAGAGATACATACTTGGGGTGGCATCTTCCAAAATCCCTCAGACATTTCAATACTGTTCATTTAAAACACCGATGTCCTGGTGTTGTGTTCAGTTTCTGTGCTGAAAGAAAAGCTTGTCTTACTTTTATGAATTAAAAAGGGTCATGAATTTCAAAATTAGATACCATGCAAGAATATGTGAATCAAGAACGAAATCCCCCCTACCCCAGTCATTTGTTCCTGACACATTTTCAGCAGACATATAAGACCATGGCTACAATAAATGATCTGAAAATCTTTAATAAAATGTGCAAAGTAAAAAAAAAGGAATTAAATATTTCTTAGAAATATGGATAAGACATTAAAATGGGAAATACAACAAACAAAATTACAAAGTTGTTGGATCATCATTCGGTTACAGAAATTATGACTTTCTGCTGCATCAAATTTAAAAAAAAATAATGTTTGAAAAAATGCCTCATAAAAAACGTTTATGGTAAATTCTATAAAGATGGTAATACTAAAAAAGATCATTAGCTCATTGAAAATACAAGATAACATTTTTAATAAAATTGTAAACTAAACTGACCTGCCCTTAGATGACCCACGGTGTCAGCTATGCTACCTCGTTTAACCTTGGAGATAAACGCCCCCAGTCGCCCCGCCTCCTTCATCTTCCCACCAATGACCTTTAACCCTAGAATGGCACTGGAGTCTTGATGTGTACAAGCTTCTGATTGGTTCTTTCTTAGAACCATCTGACCAATGAGGACGTTGTTATCCATGTCAGGTTGCCAATTCACAGGGTACTGTAAATCATACAGGTTACATTGTTTAGAGGATTGTTAGCATGCACAAATATTACACTGTAGTCTACAGTAATGTTTGCAAAATATTCTGTTCCAGCTTGTAACAAATTTAATTACTAGAATAGTTAGTAATGATACAAAATTTGGTAGTTATATTGTTCACAAAGAAAACATTTAGGAACATATACATGCATAAATTGATTCAAATCAGAATTATATTTGAAATTGAAACACAAAAATCTGGCAATTCCACAAGAAAATGAATAAGTGAGTTTTGATTGGTATATATATGTAAGTTGCATACTGTTCTATCACCTTAAATTAAAAGAAGTTAAAACATAAAGTGCTAATGGTTAAAGGGAACACGACTGTTTTAAAATATGTTATTACTTGTTAACTTATCATTTCAAATTTATGCAGAATACTCAAGGAGCGTATCTTTTATAGAATCATTAATTCTTTAAAGATCTTTTCTGTTTACATTTCTTTTTTTGAATGAAGGCTATAGGCTGTTTGGAGACAGAAGCATGTAATCTGATATCATTTGATATAGAATTAATGCTCTTCTCCGCAAAACTGAAAGTCTGAATTATTCTAGTGCAGTTCATCTTAAATTTCAAATAAAGAAAATCAATGATATTCTGCACATCAAACAACATATTAAATACTACCAAAGTGATAAATGCACTTAGCCATGAAATGAAAGCACACTTTACAATAACAAAATGATTGTTCAAGACATACATGTATGAAACAGAGATAGGAGCAATATGGACACAAATTTTCATTCTATTTTCATTTTATTTTAACAACAACAACAACAGAACATGGTTGCAAACATCCCAAAATGTATCAATAGTCAAAGCACATAACTTTCTTTTTCAAAATAATCCAAAAAACAACAGCCTTTTGTATTAGTTAGACATCATGACTTCCAAAATTAATATGCTACAAAAGATATTACATTTTGTTTGAATGTTTGCACCATGTTCTTAACATTCAGATGGGATGGGTTTATAGCTAATGATGGAATGAAACAATCTCACACAGGATTAAGACAATACCAATGAGGTAGAGAGGTGTTACAGATGAGTGTGTGAAACTTTCCATCAAATGACTGCTACAAAATCTTGATTCAAATGCTTTTTTAAAATTCACATTCAATAAATCTAGAGAGATTTGAGTTCTTGACTTATAAACTTGTTTCCTAAAATCATAATGATTACATAGTTTTGGTGACTATATATATAGATAGAGGGGCTGGTAAAACATATAACTTCTTATAAAATTATATAGTTAAAGGGGCTGGTAAAACATATAACTTCTTATAAAAGTATATATCTTGATCAAATGTATTGTTACACATATTCACTGACATTGGAACTTACCTGCTAACATATCCCTACTTTTTCATGGATTTCAATTTGTGTATTCTCACACTGCTTTTACAAGCCGGTTAAATATAAAGGAATTTAGTCCATTTACTGAGTAACAGGCCACTTGTTAGAGAGATATACAAAGGGGTAAAAATGTTTGAAATCAATTACCAAGCTTTCTTCATCAAGTAACGATTGGCGGAGCACATCAAGTCCATTTGCTTTCATAGCCTACAAGTGGTTGGTTGGCCAAAATATGAAGAAAATTTAAATTAGGAAGAAGATTCTTTTTATTTACATTTAATTTGTATCTATAAAATTTTGGGTAGTTTTCCTGATAGGAAGAAAATCTTAATTTGGGAAGGTGATTCTTAATTTACATTTCATTAGTATCTAACATTTTGGGTAGTTTTCCTGGCAGTCAAGTGGTAAAGCGGGATTCATAATGATTATCTAAATAAAAAAATTCTTATGACAAATCGTTTTGATGGGATCAGTGAACCTTGAAATTGAAGCTATGATATTGACTTAGCGATGTCATCATTGATCAAAGTAATCTTATATCTTGGATGAGTATGGGTTAATGAGAATGCTTCTCAAATTAATTTTGGATAAGGTGGATTAACACACATAATGAATGTTTGAAAATGAAAGTCATAAATTTCATGAATTCTAAGATGAAATAGTAAATGTTTTTAGTAGTTCAAGATCTTTTTTAATGAAAGAAAACTATAAGAAAAATAGAGAGATATGAAGAGAGAAGGGGGGGGGCAAAGACTGGGAGAGGGCAGAAATAGAGATATGAACCTAAGGGCACTAACAAAGTGGCAGAGAAATGGGGTTTAAGAAATAAAGTAAATTTTTACATATTTGCTGTATTTTATTTAGAAACTTACTACAAGAATACAAAATCAAGAAAAAGGAAATGAAATAAGCTGGACAAGTAAAAGATCATTATGAAAAATATAAAGTAGCACAACATCTCAAAAATAAAATATAGGAGATCACACAAAGAGGTTTTCAAAGACGGAAAAGAGATGTAAAAATAGGATGTTGCATGATAGATACAGTATAAAAAGAATAACAGGGGAAAAGAATTGAGATGTGGAAGAGAAAAGAGACTATTGAAAGGGCGTAGGTACTCATTATAAGATAATATTATCCGTAAACTTCTTTAGAGGCTTACGATTGGATCTACTGCTATATGTTTAAATCCACAATTATTAATTGACAGGACATTGAAGCCCAGATTAGGTGGGTGGAACTGATGGGATTCTATATTTTACTTTTATTTTTGTATTATAGTGAGATTAATCTATAAACCTAAATTACCTATTTTCTAAATATCCATCCATGCCTTTGCATTAAAAGGTTACAAAGCGAAAAAAAGACAATTGCAAACTGCTTTAGAGGCTTAGGATTGGATGTACTGCTTTATGTTTAAATCCACAATTATTAATTGACAGGACATTGAAGCCCATATTAGGTGGGTGGAACCGATGGGATTCTATATTTCTTTTTTATTTTTGTATTATAGTGAGATCAATCTAAAAACCTAAATTACCTATTTTCTAAATATCCATCCATGCCTTTGCGTCAAAAGGTTACAAAGTGAAAAAAAGGACAATTACAAAAGATTGAGCTATCTTTTATACTGATGACAAATGCGGAGGGGGACAGATAGCAACTAGAAAAAGGTGATTCTACTATATGGTGTGTATTTTTGTTAAATTGAGAGGTCAGAAAAGGTTGAAAATCTATCTAAATACGATACTTCAGCACTCAAAACAACAAAACAGAGATAGAACACATCATAAATAACTCATGTCAAAACAAAACTTCAACAAAAAGTAAAATTTGAGGCAGAAATGGACAAAATCGGGAATAAAAGTATTGAAATCGCTAAAAACTTTTTGAAATTTTAAACTCAGGTTTGAAATCATCAGCTTGACGACACCACAGCAAGATCTGACCTAGTGCCACAGGTCAGAGGTCAAATGTCATGCTTCAATGAACGTAAGAAAAGGCAGCCATACATAAAAAGCTGATATATGATTTGTATCTCTTTATATAACATGAAAGCTTGATTTTTTTTTATCTTGAATGAGGCACATGCAAGCAAGACTTAGTAACAAAATATATAGGAAAGCACTTATTCCTCCTTATTAAGTTCCAGAAGATACTGGTTGGAAATGTTATATTTTATGATGCAATATTTCATCTTGTGAGAAATCCTCCGTCATGCATTAGTGCATTCAGTGATAATGACAAAATTGTGGTTATTTCATCATCAAAATTTAAGTACTATGTATATTCTTTTGTATGCAAAATAGTATTAATCTTCTTTCAAATTCAAGCAAATTTATTTGTCAAGATTACTGGAAAAGATGAAATTGGAAAAGACAAAGATTTTGCATCAATCTGTGCATATCCAAAATGCAAGAAAAGTTGAACAATTCTTTAAAGGTGCAAAAAAGGTGATCCCTATTTCGGCAAACTGCCCTTGCTGGCATAAAATATGACACTAAATATATATTTTTTAAATAAACAATTTCTTCCACTGCTATCAAAATGCAGATACTTTGTGGCTATATTTTAAACTTGTTAAATTGACCAATATCTTTTAGTATAAGATTATGAAAGATAAACATGTTTGTGGTTGGTCGATTTAATGGAGGGTGCCTTTAGATATAAAAATGATAAAAATTGGAATAATAGCTATTTATCATGCAAATGATTACCGTGCTGGCAACATGTATGACACAAGCATAACATGGCTGTGAATAGGTGGTGCAATACAAACAATTGAGCGTGCTTGCATGCATGATTCATAATGAAGCAACGACCTTTTGACATGACTTGTTTAATTTTTGTTTTGTTATAACTGACGTCTGACCTTGGCACCTAGGTTATGCTCCTCGTTAAGCGTGGTGCTGCTGCACGTGTCGATGCCTGAATCTTTGATCTGTCTGTCATCCTCCTCCAGGGAGTGCCCCGCCTCACCACGCCCAAAGTGCACAATTTTCTTAGGGGACGACACTAGGTTTATCTCCGACTCAGAGTGGTGTCGGATGTGATGGGAGGAGGAAGGGGGCGCGACTGCCCCCGTGGGGGACGACTTTGCCCCATGACCCGGTGGGATCCCTGGATGGTTATTGGATCCTGCTGTGGCGGGACTCGATGTGATGTCTAACTCCCCTGACCCTGAGGTCACGAGAATCAGGTCACAAGCCGCAAATGATTATTCATTTCAAGATAGGCGGACATTTTGGGAGTCGATTTTGGTGGCAGCAGACGTGCATTTCAAAGTTGTTGTTTTTTTGAGAGAGAGGGTAATTTTGTGTTTTGGAAAAAATCAGCAGTTTCGTGATTGAGAGGGGATTGGACAAGATTTTTGTAAAGGAATAAAAAAAGAAAAGAGACAAACACACAGAAAACAATGGATTAACTCACACAAACATTTGAGTATATAAAGCATGATCTACTTTGGATAGAGGGTAAGTGGTAGATATCAAATAGTTTGGCAAAGAGATAGTGAGCATTGGTGGGGGTTAATCACGCTGACTTCTACCCGCTAGGAGCATCTCACCAGTGTTAGGGCAGAATCCGCTGCAGTCTGCCCATGGTTGTTGTTGGTTCGAGGATGATGATTATGGTTGCTATGGTGATTGTGGAGATGATGATGATGGTGATGATATCGATGGTGTCGAGGAGCAGATTCAGGACCAAGCCTCTCATCCCAGTAGTCTAGCTCACCTGGTTTAGGGGTTAAAGGTTATATCCAGCCGCAACCAAACCAAAGGCCATGGGGAGAATGATTGAAAGATGACAATGGCTTTTAATATGTGTAATTAATATCAGGCTGCCAAACAATGTTTAGTACCCCACATCATTATTAATACATATATTCATGTATATATAAACCAAGATTCTACCAATAAGACAACAAATAGGATCAGACTGATATTAAGTCATGGTAGAGAAGACTTTAAAGAAGAAAGTGATAGCGGAAATTATATTACAATGCACTCAAATATTTGTAATTGCACTTTATGAAAGTTGAAATTAATTGTTAAAGTTTTTGGATAGTATATGTCACCAGTGAGCAAGAAAATGTGTCAATTGTGCATTGCTCTTAATGACAAAATAATGAATATAAGTTTGTTCAAATACGCAACAAAGTATATTAAAATATGGTTAGAAATATATTTGGATATCTATATCTGATGTTTGTCTTTAAGGTTTTGAGTGTGTATCATAATGAAAGGATTATATACAGTTCATAATTTCTATAAAATGCATTTCATGGAAAATTAAACACTGTTCATTTTTAAGACATTGAACTGGATTATATGTTTCCATCGAATAAAAAGTATCAGTTTTCACTAGCTTATGAGAAAAATAGATTACACAAGAATTTGAATTAAAAGAAAATATTATATGGTTTAAAGGCAAATGCAAATTGACGATAATATCATTTTTACAGGGAAAATGCACTTAAAAAGGTATATTTCACAGTTGACGCAACAATACTTTCATGATGACAAAATTCTTCTAGTACAATCTGAAAAGAAAAGTTCTTCACCATATTTGTCTAAATCAAATAATGTCAATGCTTGAATGATTTAAGCATGATTTTTGGATTTTCTTATCAATCTGCAACTACACGCAAGAACTACGTTTTCATATAAATTTGCATTCTGTTTATAGTAACAAACTATATATTGATGTCAGAATAAATGTCAATCATTTATTCTTAATGATATAGGAAAAAAGTAAGTAACATAGAGTTAACTATTTCTCAAATAGTAATATGTAAACATCATAAACAAGTGTAATCATTTTCTACGAGTGAAAATAAGTGGAAAAGAGATTAAATCATATTTGATAACATGCTTCAGATAAAAGGCATGTATTATCTTTAATATATAAAAAATTGTATGATTTATATCAAAGATTCATCTCGACAAACATACACAAAAATACATATAGTATATAAAGCTCACGATTATAATGAATACAATTTAAGTTTCATAAAGTCATGTCCAATTTCAACTTAAAAGTCAAAGCACACAAGCATTTTATGTTTAATACTGGAAAACATTTGTCTTTTATGATGGAAATAACAAGTTTATTTGATGGGAAGTAAAGGTACAGTAATTGTAGTAGCTTGTGTTTTATGAGTTTATAAGTGGAAGCTATTCTGTTGTAAACTAATGCTGGTCATTTCTCCCAGTGCATATACTAGTACGGTCATTTTCTGCTCTTACACACATACTACTCAGCACTCATACACATAATCATCTAATCACTGAGAATCCCCTGGAGTTTCTTAACAAGTTCATGAACATAACTCTACAGCTCCCCCCCCTCCTCTTCCATAACTGCCCCTCCTCCATTAATCATCACAGTCTTAGATTCCTTCCACCACCTGCTGAATGCAAGAAGGGCGTTAACTGACACGCCCTTCTGTCTCCTGGCATAGGAATATTAGAAAGTACATATGGGCATTGCCCCACATATGGCCCTCACCCTTGACCAAACTTGGCTATAGTTGATGGTTTTTGAGATCCATCTTGGGTTAGAGCAGGGTACGCATGACAGGGTTGGTTTTATTGCCGTCACGCCTGCATAACGATCTTGGGTAGATATGGAAGAACCTCGGGCTATTGCTTGCAATGTAAGATAGAAGAGGGATTTTTTCTAAAAAGATAGGCAGAACTGTCTTCTGGTTTGAGAATCAAAAGAAGCCTTCTAAAATTAGACGTGTGCCTGGAATGTTCTAGGTAGTCTAAAAGGTTGTAAAAGGAAAGCTTTATGATTACAGTGGAAATTGTTTCATGCAGAACGATGACAATTTTTGACAGAACCTTGCAAAAGATAATTAAGATACAATGCTTATCCACGGCTAAGAAAGAAAAATTGAAATTCAATACCATTAATATACAATGGGGCAATTTTTTAATTCATTATGGCACAATAATGCAATTGATAGCTTCATCTGTCCTCATTTTTAAAAGAAGATTTCAATTTAAACATGATTCCTCTGTAGCTTCAAACCAGAGGTCTTTTATAAATTTGTAGTTTGTAACGGATCTCAACACACATTCATCAATACCAAATTAATTCTGTTGCCCTTTTTAAGTGATAAAAACCCATTAATCATTCATTACTGGCTGATAAGTTGGTATATATGGCTCAAGACTGCCGGCTACTGCACGAGAGCGATTCTTTTTTAATGAGGTTTGAAAATAGTCAGTGTTAGAATCCCTAGGGACGGGCGAAACGAGACTGCAGATCCGGCCAGCAAGATCCCCTCCTCAAATTTCCTTTCCTCTTTTTTTTGTCCTGTCACCTGATCTAATTGATGTAGAGGGTGAAAAGTTCATGACTAAGATTTCTCTGATAACCCGCATTACAATGCCTAAATTTTATTACCATATTTTATTCCACATCTATATTTTTTCAAACCGCCGTTTACTGTTTGCAATCAAACATCTTTATTGACCTTTATAAAATCTAAAGTTTGTTAATAATGAAAGAAAGCGCCAGATACAGCTAATTTACAGGTGTAACCCATTTGCTGCTCAAGGTTACATATTTTGTTGAAAATGTGCTTTTCTTGGTTCTGGTCAAAATTTATGACTGTTTTTCTTAGCTTTGAAAGCTCCAGAAGCTTTAGAAGGGCAACACACAACTTGGTCATAGTTATGTGCCTGGTCACGCAGCACTGTTTTTTCCCTTTTAGATAAATCAATCTCTTCTGACCAGTCCCATAGAGCCAATCCATTGCTCTGTTATGATTTACATTCACCTAAAATGTAATTAAATTGTAATTGGGAGAATTAAGGATTGATCAGATCAGTTTTCCCTGATTTTTGTTATTAATAATGGTTTGTTATCACTTAAACTTTCTTTAATTGTACATCTAGCATTTAAGTTACTACCTTAGTACCATTTCTCTCATGTGAGAAAAATCACATTTCTTGTTAAAAAATAAATAAAAGACGTTACTTAACACATTTATTGTTTCGAAAGATGAACATTAATAACATGTAATTGTGTTTAAAAATATGGGAATTCTTGAGAGAAAAAAATCTTCCATGTAATGTGTTTCTATTTTATTCCTACATGCATTTCCAATTTTAGAAAATTATTATATATTACCCCTTTGTTTTTAGCTAATAGTGTTTATTCACTTTAATTTGAACTGCTCCATTGGACTGAAACTTCTTTGAATGTCATTCGTCTTAATCAGGCTATCATAATTGGATGAATATTCTGATATCCCCCAAATGTAACCTACTTCTTGTTTGTTCTCTCCATCATACAGCCTGAGGTCAAATGAATAAGCCTTTATGAGCCCTCCGAGAGTGACCTTTTACGTGACTTGATTCCCTAGCTTTCAACATTTTTATTCCCGACATTAATCATTAAACACACTTTCAGACGCCCGTATTCCTGAGGACTTTCCCGCCCCACCATCCTGTCATCGCTCTCCCCATCTCGACACACGAGGGCCTCCTAACTAATCAGTCCGATGCTGCCTGCATCCAATGTACAAAGAGGAAGCATTACCTTGCCCTGTGCTAATTTTAGACTCCGCAATAAATTGGGTCTTGATGAAATGAAGAAGTATGGGAGAGAGAGAGTGGACAGGTTAGAGAGAGAGAGAGAGAGAGAGAGAGAGAGTCGATCTCATTGGTATTTGCTGGGGCTTTGTATTTACCTGCCTATTCCGGTAAACATGCGAGGTCCAAGCAATTTTCTACATCTGAATAAATCTAATTTGGAGTGATGCCTAGTCTCTCAAATATTGTAAAAACATGTCACTGCGCTGGCCCGGACGCTGCATGCTTACATGCACATAGTATACATACAGCATCCAACATGATTTAGTTAGGGGGCCATTAATGTCAGAGCGCAGGTACAATCGATTGGCTTGGAAGATGTACTCTACATGATACTCATTACATATATTTTGGTGACCTTATATAGTTTTCCTCCTCTATGCATGTACTCTTTCTCTCTCTTTTTTTTCCTTCTCCCTTTCTCTTAGTTTTCTTTATTAACTTCTCCATTTTACATTTTTATGTTGGATGTCTCCTTTCCTCCCTCATCACTTTTGTCTGTCTTTCATTCATTTCTTTCATCCTTTTCTTTTTTCTAGCTCTCGATCTGTCTCTTTCCCGATCTGTGTCGTTATTTAAATAAAAGTCTCCCTTCCTTTTCTCATTTCCCTTCTCCCTTTTCTCACCTAGCTTCTCTTTCTGTTTTTATTTCTGTCATTAGCGTATAACAATTGTATGCAAGAAAAAAGAGATAATTTTGCAATTTCTGACATAAAAGACAAATGTTTTCCAATTACATATTTTATACTGCAATATGAAATACAATAGTGTTTTACTCGCATGCAGTAATATGAAAATATCATGCAACCTTTACTTGAATGTTGCTATGTGAGGTAACATGAAGAAAAAAAATCTTTAATATGAATTATTTTAAAGAACAGTATATGACTTTGTTCATATAATCAGTTTGTAGAAATTATTTAATGAATACTAAATTAAGTTTAGAATAAAACTCATCTATTCTTGTGTGAACTGATGTCAATTGGTTTCAAGTACAAGAAAAGATGGCAATATTGTCTGTGAGAGCCAGAAGGGTATTGATAAACTTTGTTTTAAAGTATAAGAGTTTAAACCCTCCTGGCTCCAAAGGGAGGATGTCTCATTGATGTGTGCATGACTATGATAATTGTACTCACCTCTTTCACTGATGCTGCCACTTTCTATCTCTCCCTCGTCACAGCTGGTATAGTCTGGCGTTGATCTTATTTCCTCCTCGGAACTGCTCAATGAGTAATCACGTCTCTTCCTCATCCCCTTTCCTTTGTGCGGCTTAGGCGGCGGCGGGCGTACACACTCGCTTTGGTCAGAACTAAGAGAGTCATTGCGTATCATGGAGTCCGTCTTGCGCGAATCTTTTGCGCTCGCTTTCCCCGCCGCGGAACTGGGGTCTAGATGTTGCTTCGGCGTCACATCAGTCCGTACTCCATATAAATCCTGCGATAGTGCGTCGGGAATGTCCTCCCCTGCGTTTGCGTGTCTATGACCGTGGTTTCCCCGCTTCCCGGCCGAGCTGCCGTAGTTAGAGGATCGTTGCATTCCATATTGCACAGGTGGTGGCCCAAAGTCACTTGGGATACGCTCTTTCTCGCGAACATTTGATGGCACTGTATGAGTTATGTGGTCTCTCCTATCTCGCTCACGAGGTCTCCTCTCTATATGAGGCTCAATCTCACTAGGTCCTGAAGGGGGTTCCATTCCTTCTATTCTATTGAGTGAATCTCGTTTACCTACAACACTAGAAGAGTCAGGGTATCCATCCGGCAGGAAATCCTGCGGAGGATCGTCGTACATCCGTCTTTGTCGGTCCAGGGAACGTCCACTTGCTGTCCTGGACACAGGCTCCTTGTGGTAATTATGCCTATCCCTCTCTGGATCATCAGAGTAGAATCGTTCTTCAGGAGGAAAGCCCCTTCCTGGCCTATCGCCTTCATGGTATCTGGGAGGGTACCTGTCATTCTCGGGGTAACGTTCCCGACGATCTCTGTATTGATCTGGTTCAGGGTACTTGCGACTGTCGGGCTCTTGTTCGGGCCCTGGAAGCTTTCCCCTTCCTGCATAGTTGGCACGATCCCCAGCCTGCCTGGGTCCATATCTATCACCACTAATCGACCGGTCACGGTCGCCTGGTCGGTCCCTGCGAGGGTACCTATCCCTATGTCTATCTTGATCCCTGTGGTTCAAGTCCCCACTAGAGCCATAGAGAGGCTCACGCCTTGCCCCTCTATTCCCTCGTATATCCCTATCATCCACATGTCTCAGACTGTCTCTACCGTGTGGTCTATGCACCGGTCTAGTAGTGCCTGGTCCAGAGTCATCATCCTTTGAAAGCTGGCGTGTTAAAGGCGCATGTTGGCTACCACCTCTCGTCAAACCCTTGGACTGGCCTCCACTAGGAGGTGTCCCATCTTTACCAAGTTGTCCACGTAAGGAAGGCGCTTTGCTATCACTCAGTCTTTCTCTGTCCCTAAGGTTCAGACTTGATGATGTCGATGATGCTGGTGATACTGTCTTGCTTGTCGTTGTCACCGTTGTCGTTGTTGCTGGGCTTGTCGTTGTCGTCCTTGTTCCGGCTCTTGCCGTAGTCGATGAAGATGGAGTGCTTGGAGGACCTCCTGCCCCAGGAGTGCTTGGTGCCGATGATAAGACAGCAGAGAGGGATTCTGTTGACATGGCCAATTTCTTGAGTTTGTCTCCTGGAGTAGAAGGGGGTGTCTTTGTCCCACCGTGATACCATTGTCCTGTCTTGGTCAGGTATTCCTGCTTCTTACGGCAAAGCTTGCACACCCATAACACCTGGATGTAGAAAAAAGGAAAGAACAGATTCAGGGTAAATATTCTGATAACTTGACACTTAATAACTTTCAATTTACACCCAAATCAGCTTAACAAGACATTTGATACTGTTCTGCCAACAAAGAATGTTTAATGTAGATTTAGGATGAAGGAAGCACAATTAGATAATATAGTTGAAAGTTAGAAGGTAAAATATGATTAATTTTTTTTAAAGGAAGTTTACCAAAAAGGAAAACAAATCTACATGCATTAACAATTTTCTCAAGAATAAGTCTTCACAATTTATGGATGAATAATAAAACCATATCATTATCTGGTGAGAGTCAGAAGTGCATTAACTCCATGTAATAGTTTGTCAATTAATGCTCTTCTTGCTCTCAGCAAACAATATGTAACCTTCTGTACAGAAACAAAAATGACATGGTGATTTTAAAACTGGAGCATCAAAAGAGTTGCCTACACCATACAAACACATACAATTAAATTTGCAAAAGAAGCACACAAAATATTACTTAACTCCACAGCAATTTCCTGGCAAAATCATGACAAATTTGAGATATATAGATACCCAAATTGTATTACCATCACCACCATTCATTAAATCATTCATGCTTACAATATATGTTGCTCTTGCAAAACCTGGATATAGAGTAATATAACCAAACTAACTGAACAAGGTTTTGGAGGAGGGTGGGTTGGAGGAGGGTGGGCTGGAGGATGGAGCAACAATTGGTATAGGTCAAGGGTCATGCGCTTGCCATCTTGCATTCAAACCCGTTATAACAAAATTTTAAAAACCCATACTACCCACCCAAACCATACCTACATTAATTTTTTACAATAAATAACAATTAATTGATATCACAAAATGCAAAATGCAGATTTTTTTTTTAAAGATCCCATTTTCTTCAGAATCTGTAGGCCATGCATACTTATTTTGGTGAGTAAACCCCAGACATGTATAATCTACAAAGCATAACTTTTTAGATATTTTCCTTGTACATCAAAATGCCTCCCTTTCAACCAACCGGCAAAGCCATCATAAACTACATTCATAGATATAAATTTTTTAAAGGGTTGAGTTGATTTGCAGGTAAAAGGCCACAATAACTTATTTATTAACATACGTGCACACATGGTATAATGAAAATTCTCATTCTCAGTGGAAGGACCTAGAAAAGGACAAATAAATTTACAATACATCAATAAATAAGTAAATGATCACATTTATAACTTGATATATATACATTCTAAAAGGCTGGTTATACTTTTAACAGAGATGATTAAACATTTCATCATCATATACAATCATGCTATCGATTTAGATTTGAAAAGTATATGATATATATAATTATGTAGGAGTGACGCAAATTGAATAACTGTAGATATTCATGCCTTAGTTTTTAGTGCTTTTACTTTTTTAAAGTAATTTCAATTACTTCTGTTTCTGTCTGACTGGTTACATTTAAAAACAGAAAAGCATTAATAAAAAAAGATGCTACCTCTTAAAAAGTACTATCAAACATCATGTAGAAACTTGGAGCAATGAAGTAAGCAATCAATGTTTTCAGACAGACCATGAAACAACCTTGAACAGGTATGCAAGGTGTTTTATTTCTCGCCAGTAACAAGCAAAGAAAATTACATGTTATTCTGAGTTCTGTCTCTGAATACGCAGTCCCAAAGCAGCTAATCCAATTATGAATCATTCTCCAAACACTAATCAACTTCGGAACAAAAACATTTTAAGGTGGGAAATTGTACACTCAAAGCACATCAAACCCACATCCATTTTGGAACATGTGTCCTAATCCGAAGGACTACTAGCTTGGTTTAATTCTTTTCTCATTTTAATAGTAATCTACCAATTTTTTTTATTAATTGGAATAATTTGAACCACAGTTCACTTAGACTTACTCTTTAAAAAGATATCATTGTTGTGAAGAATCAGAGCTTAAATGATACATTTCAGATTGTAAAGTCATGATTTTAATTCCATTTACATCTCAAAAGATATATATAAATGGAAGTTATCATCATTTTGTTTTTAAAGTGCAATCCAGATTAAATAAACACATTTGCCTTGCAGCTTTCCCATTCTATCATGACAAAAACAACGTTTTTGTCTGAGCAACGTTAACAACAACTTACAGCTATTTCACATCTCATTTTAAACGCTTTCCTCAGGTCATTTCAGATCGTGTTTACTGAAGAAAAAACAATTGCAATGACTTTCTAGAACTCTCCATCTTAGGTAATGTCAATAGCCTGTTGCATCATTGTGCTAACATTACTATAATAAACTTATTATTTATCATCAATAAAAGATACAGTTGAGAACTGAAATGATCGTTGAGTTGATTTTTAAAAGTTTAAGTAATCATGTTTAATTTTCTTTCAAATGTAACCTGCCATTCTAGCAAAGTGATCTATAAACCTAAGCAAAAGATGGATGCTACTGAGTGGATGACGTAGAATTTAAAACTTTCATTGAAAAGTTTACAATTTGTTGTTGTTGTTGTTGTAATTGTTGGTGAGTAGCTATACCTTAATGCTGAAATTCTATCTTTCTACAGAAACCTCAATGCATGAAGGACACCTAAATAAAGCTCATATTTGATCAAAATAAATGATCATGGAAAAGCCATACATCATTTCTTTCAAAACCCAAATCCATATATCTAGAAATGAATCATCTACCCGCATATGTGCAGTTGTGCTAGATCATTAGTTTTTTGATCCCCTAATTTGCTTGATGTCGCCCAATGTTGGGAAGAGATGCTGGGAGATACAAATGGAAAATATATAACATGTTTCATGTCAATAACTAATTTGTATTGAACTTACAGAACTGGAATATTTTTTGATAAAGAATTTTGTCCAGCTAGGTCATAGATGGTGTGTCCCAATTAGATGTGACTTTGTCTCGGGACTCAACTACTCTCCTGTGAAGCCAGGCATGTAACATCAAGGGTAGTCAGCAGAATGAGTATAAATATGGATGCGCTGTTCCGCCATGCATCTCGCATTTACCTTACTAATGAGCAACTTCTGTAACGTATCGTCGCCGCATGATAATGGGACGGAGGGATAGAAAGAGAGAAGAGAGAGAGAGGGAGAGCGGGCGTGGGTTTTATACCTCCACTACAAATGTCAATACATTGGTGCACAAATAATTCATGGATTATACCGGCAAGATTATCACCACTCCTTGCGAATCAATCAATCATTCCTTTCTACAGCTTTAGAAAAAAAAGTCTCCTGTTTCCGTCACGCCTCAACGCACACGGGCGACGATAAAGTGTATGCTCATTTGCATAGATATGGGCTTGGCATGGCAAATGCTGCTCCTATTTAACCGGTTAATTCGTTGATCAGAATTTACTGTCATTAATGTACAATGCATTTCACATATTCCTGCATGTACAAATTGCCTATTATATCTTCAACATGAATGCTTGGGTCATGAAAATGAAGTCAAATTGTGCAATAGAATTTAAAATGCCTCTGGCTCTAATCTTCAAGAGCTGTCCTTTTGTTTCATTTAATAAAGATTTCAGTGATACAATCACTAGTGTAAAGTTGATGACATTATGGTTTTTTGGAGGTAAAATAGCACAGTGATGAAATACATAGAATGAATAATAGTTTTAAAAGCCTATAATTAAAAGATAGACAACAGTCTCTCACCATTGTTTGGGGATTTCAAAAAATGTAAATGTTTTTAATTTTTGTTTTCTTCTCTCAAATGATCTGCATTTGATATTAAATAGTGAATTCAATCAAATGTCACTTTCATTGAAATCAACTCTTAAATTCAGTATTTTATTTGTATTTGCCATGCAGCACTTGCAACTATAATGTGACTACCCTAATAACTCCTCAATACTGTTTAAAAAAAAATAATAATTCTATAATCATAATATTTGTCTGTTGAAAGCCAAAAGGGCATTAAATCTTTAAAACAAATTATGTGAAGTAATATGGCATTCTGCCTCTCAACAGAATTCAATCAGAATAACAGTATAAAGAATAACTAAAACTCAAAACTTACTTAACACTGCACAGCACAATCAAACATACACATAGAAAATACACTATATATGTGCATGTGTCGTTATCATAACATAGGAATTATTTCAATTCAATTATCTATAGATATGAAACACAAATTTTTTAAATAATGAGAGAGAAATGAAAAGTGAAAAGAGATAGCAAAAGAAGTATACACATAGAGCAGGTGGGCCTCTCAGGAAAGATTATAGAAAGGCAGAGAAACAAACAGAAAACAAAAATGCAACGCAGACGTCATGATATTAAAAATGTAACCAAAGTCTTTTCTCTTCCTCAGACTGAAAAGATTTATTTATAGTTTTATGGTCTCAAGCCCATTTCTTGATGCAAGCTATACTGAATTATGTAATTCTGTTAGGAATACACTGCGGAATAGCAGAGAAAACATGGGTCTATTTGTTCAATTTGCCACAGAGGAAAGTGGACGGCCTGACATTTCATTTGATATATGCCATGACTGCAATATACATGTCCGCTCCCTTTTATACTACTGTAATACCTATCTGATGCAATATTCCCTCTCTCTGCCCCCCCCCTCTTTATCTCTCTCTCTCTCTCTCTCTCTCTCTCTCTCTCTCTCTCTATCTATCTATCTACCTCTCTCTGCCTGTGTACGTGTGTGTGTGCGTCTCTCTCTCTCTCTCTCTCTCTCTCTCTCTCTCTCTCTTTGCCCGTCTCTGTCTCTGCCTCTTTCTCTATTTCTGTTTCTCTCTTAATCCCTCCTTCCCTCTTCCTATCTCTTCCCCTAATTCATATGTCTACATCTTTCTATCTTGATCTCATTCACTCAATCTACCCTACTACAACTCTCTGTAATTTCTTGGTCACTTGCTTTCCCCCTTCCTACTTAAAGTTGCACTTTATTTCCTTGTATTCCCCTTCCTCTATCGACTCTATCTGCCTTTCTATCTCTCTGTCTCTCTTAATCCCTCCTGCCCTCTTTCTATCTCATTCCCCTAATATACCTTTCTGCTTCTTTCTACCACAATGTCATTCACTCAGTCTCCCCTATCGTTTTTTTTAAAAAAAAATTCTGGATATTCTTTGTCACTTTCTTTACTTCTTCGTCATTTTATTTCCTTTCATTTTTCCTCCTGACCCCCCCCCCCCATGCTCTTTCGCTCTTTCTCTCTCTCTCTCTCTCTCTCTCTCTCTCTCTCTATCTCTCTCTCTTCCTCCTGGATTTGCATTTCTTTTGTGCATTCATACCTATCTAATCCATCCCTGATACAAGTAAATATTTGTCTTGTTCTATACTTAGTCTATATTCTGACATTTCCTGTTTTGAATCCTGTTGACATTAAGTTCTTCTGTTATTCTAACCAGTATGATATTTGCCATATCATACTAACTACCTGTTAAAGCCTCTCCTTTTCCTTCCTACATGAATGCAAATATATATACATCTTCTGCAGCTGTGAGCTATAGAAGGGCATGAGTGACAGCATGAGATAACTCCCTTCTGGCCCTCAGCAAACCTTATATATGATAAGATATGTCTGTCATCTTAAATTCTCACTCTGTGACCTCAGGCCTATCATTCAAGTGAACTGTATGGCAGAAGGAATGATATTTCATCTTCATAAATAATTCTGCAAAAACCCATGTTACCATGGCTATCCAGTCAAAAAGCACATCCGAATGACAAGATACCCGCTGAATAAGTACATGTGCATCTGCCCATTCTGTCCCTACGACGACGATATCTACACAAGTAGAATATATTGGTTATACACAGCACACATCAGCGGGCGATGTTTTATGGCCACACGTAGCACCTTCCATACACACATCCCGCCATGTAATGCGCGTACACCGGAACTCTGCGGCCAAACAGAGCATAATGCACTTAAACATAATGAACGATACGTGCAGGGGACCGTGCAGCCGAATACATTTAACTCGACTTGCCCTTCTCTTTTCTTGCTCACTATCTCTTACTCTCTATCTTTCTCTCTCTCTCCCTCGATCTCATTTGCGATCCATGTATCTCCCATCCCCACCTGTCCCTTCCGTTCTCTGTATATCTCTTTCACAATGTCGTTGAATCTTTTTCCCATTCTCTGTCGGTCATTTTTTTCTATTCTCTGAAAAATAGCTTTATTACAATTGTATTATCCTTTTTTATTTCTTATGTGAATATTTCTCTTTGCTTCTCCGTGTAAGATTTCTTGTTCTCTGTATATTACATCTGTCTTTCTTTCTTTATCTATTCCTCTCTTTCTTATTCTCTGCTCAACCTGTCTATTTTATTCTTTGTATTCATATCTCTCTTTCTACTTTAGCAGTATCTTAATCCTGTCAGTCTCTGTGACACTTTCACCATACAATCATGTCATGTCACATATAAGCTTGTCTATTTTGTCATAATTTCTCTTTCCCATTCAGTTGACTTTTCTCCCTGATTTCCTCATTCCAAAAAAAATTAAAGTATTGTTAAATTTGTTTCTGTATTATTTCTACTTCATTCTTGGTTGTTCTCCTTTCTCTGTATTTGATGTTTACATATCAATATCATACATTAAAAATTCCTTGTATCCAGTCATGTCATTCATCCAGAGTCATTAGCAATAAAACTTACATTGCCTAAATTAATCTCTTAG
This sequence comes from Strongylocentrotus purpuratus, assembly GCF_000002235.5. Lineage (NCBI taxonomy): Eukaryota > Metazoa > Echinodermata > Echinoidea > Camarodonta > Strongylocentrotidae > Strongylocentrotus > Strongylocentrotus purpuratus. Next base: position 551,353 of record NW_022145545.1, on the reverse strand, counting down.
TTTACATTTGTATTAAATTACTTTCTTCACTCTGCCTCCCCCTCTCTCTCTCTCTCTCTCTCTCTCTCCCTCCCTCTGCCTTTCTTTCACATTTTAGACCTATTCCTTTCCTTAGACGCTTTTCTCTGTACATTTTCTGTCACATGTCTTGTATATTCATCCTTTTCTCCCTCTCTCTCACTTTCTCTCTCTCTCTCTCTCTCTCTCTCTCTCTCTCTCTCTCTCTTCTCTCTCTCTCTTGTCTCTCTCTCTCTCTTTACAAGGTCCATGGCTGCATAGCAGCACTGGCAATGTACACATATCCCGTTTGTTGACATATACACAGAGGGACGGTCTACGAGAGACAGAAAGCTCATCCTGCAGCATTGGGGAAAAGAGAGAGTGAGACAGAGACAGGAAGAAAGACATAGAGAGAGAGAGAGAGAGATGTAGTTGTGACGTCATACTGCCGATCGAAGAAGATTCAGGGTTATACTCCGCTCCGCTTCTTTTTGCGATGAGGAACAGTACCACCAATCAGGTGGGTTGATGTATGTCTGGAGAGAAGGCAGGGGATGAAATATACTGGCTGCCTGGAAATTGGGACCTTTCCACTCTATCTCTCTCCCTCAGCAATAAAAATATACTGTACCGCAGTATTCAAACTTGCAATATTCGGTCTGTTAAATTGAGGGGGGGGGCATGCTGTGTTATCCCACATCTATAGAAATCGTTATAATATCCTAACTTGTAATGTGCAGTGTACATTTCCAAAAAGTCTCAAGAATATGCTCACAGGTAGTATTTAGTTGACATTTCAGCTAACTGTTATTACATGAAACTATAGAAATATATTGTAATATATTATATAAATTTTGCAAAATGTTGAAATTCCAGAAGTGAAAAAAAAAGCCTCACGCTATTCACCATCAAAAATCATGGTATTTAATCTATACATTTGGGGTTATAGGTTTTACTTTGTAAGGGTTTCATGTTTTATCTGTTAGCCAAAAAACAGTGGAATCTACAAGATATCCATATATATATCCAAAATAGTGGATATGCTTTCAAGACAGACACTTTCCTCTTTACATTAAACAATAAAGTGATCTAATTTTTATTTAACAAAGAAAGAGATTCCTAATCCATAGATAGAACCAAAATAAGTCCAATTCCCATTGTATTTTTTGTATATCATCAATAATTTTCAACCATTATGATGCAATAGCTTTTCAGTCAAAACAATATTTATTCACATCTTAAAAAGGCAATGCACTGGTAACCTTTTCAATTTTTGCAATTTTTGACAGTTATTGCATTTGTTTGCATCCTCACAGCTGCAACGTTTCACACACAAACCTATTTGGGTACGTTTTGCCTCTTGACCAGTCCTCGTAGATCGCAAACAATCCCACCCAATTCAAGATCAAAGGTGACAAACACCTGTCGAGAGCCAGAAAGGAGTTAAGTCATACCGTTTAATAATAAAGTCGAGTTCTGGGCATATTATGTTTACACTGTGAATGACTCTACTGGAAACAAGAGGGAAATATTGATTATGCAGTATATAAGAATTGGTGTACACTGTGAGGTATTGGAATCATCAAAACGATAGGAAGTTGACTCAGACTTGCTGGAGATCACTAGCACTACACCCAGAAATGTGTACATGGGACTATGCACACATGTGGCATTAGAATTTGGTCCAAACAAAATAAGCTACATCTTGTCATATTTAAAATTTGAGGGCATATTCAAAAGTAATCCTTTTCTAGGGGTCAAGTCTTCTATGATATTCTTCCAAACTGACATAAGAATGAGAAAGCACATATTATTTTTCACCATTCCCAGAAAACTCCCCTTCTCTTTAACACAGACTTAACACTGTTCTGGCTCTTGGCAAACAACATCACAGGAATGCACAGTCACAATCTTTACAGTTTGCACTCACAGGACATAAACTGAAGATATTTGCTATCAAGGGTAACATCAAACAACTTCCCTATTGCAGCATATATTTACAAGCTGTTGAAATTGATTAACAAGTATATGGTATGGGATAGCAAAGTAAAATGGATGTGTCATACCCTGGTGTTCCTAGAAATACAAATATTTATAACCTATCAATCATATTGCCAATTTGGGTGTGTCGTCCTTTCATTCAAAGAATGGGATTTACCTCACCGCTTCTGTTAATAACATAGTTGTGAAGCGCATTTGAGCATGAATATGGAAAATCTATTATATATATTATGATCATTACTATTATTATCATCATCATGATTATCATTACTATCTGCATTGTTATTATCATTATTATTATCATTATCATTATCATTATTAATATTAATACCTGATGAACAATATACTTGTAAATCTTATTATTAATTGTTTATTCAAGAAGTTTGTCTGACAAAAAATTTAATATCACGTTTACCTAGCCTGTATCTTCCATTTTATCAAGGGGGGGGGGTGCAACAAAATTGCAAAGCTATAAATTTCTTTCATGGAAATGTCTAGAATATGAATTTCAGTCTGGTTGCATAACTTGATAAGATGACGCTCTACGTTACATGACAGTCCATGTCATGTGATGCTCTACATCACATGCATGGCTATGCTGTCTTCATGAGATGTGAACTAATTTTCAATAGTGACATGTGAATTGCAGCTGGAGAAACATTGTTATACTCAACTTTTTAATCTTGTTTGTGATCTCACAAGTTATTTATTTCCTTATCTGATGATCGTTTTTTGCAGGTGGCTCTGATGTAAATATGGAGATGCAGAAAAGTAAGATCTATCTTAATTAATTCCATTGTTATACTAAAAACAGCTCCTGTCTTTGGAGATGATGTAAGAAGCTAATTTAAAATTTGGCAATATGATGTCACTCTTTATTTGCTCAGTATCTCTGTTTCTTCATCCCTTGCTTGCTCTCTCTTTTGACATATTCCTACATCCATCTCTCTCTCTCCCTCTCTCTATTTATCCCTCTTGAAAACTCTCTCTCTCTCTCTCTCTCGCTCTCTCTCCTTTTTCCAAAACCCATTACCCCTTCAGAATGCCCCAGCATCATTGAAAGAAAAACCAACATGTATCAGAAACCTCTAAATGGTGGCCAACGGATGTGTTACATAACCACGTGCCATTATGCATCTTGGAGATGGGAAACGTTCTCCACCTTCAGCAGTCGGATGAGGAATCGTTTTACATTCCTAGAAACGGACCCTGTTGTGCATTAGTTCCTATTGGGTTAATTAATTATACATGTGCAGCATACACGGAATCAATGAAGATCCTGTTAGGCTAGCCAATATATGCTGAGGGAGGGCATGTTTGCAACACGGAAGGGTAATTAAAGGCATGTTGTTGCAAGTGGCAGGTTGTTTAGAATTTTGAGGGTTCAACACATGATTATTACGGTTATTCGGATAAAATAAAATATGACGATTACAGATGTGAGTCAAATAACACAAAATTTGATGACTGCAGTATCAAGAGCAAACTGAAGACAATGGTCATGGTATTGAGGATGAAAATGATCAATGAAAATGATGAAGATGAGACAGCAATATGGAAAAAGTTCATGATTATGCAATAATGTTATACTGTGATGAAGAAATTTATGAATGATAGATGTCATGATAAAGGCAAAGTCAATGATTATAGTCAAAATACTTTACTAATGACTGACTTAGGATGAGGCTAGTTTAAATACGGTTAAAATGTCAATAATCACAACAATATAAACAACATCTTACTATAAAGACACAACGTCCTTCATAGAGGGTCACTTTTTGATTATCATGAACATTGATCCCAGTTCATGCTTTACATATACACCCCCATCCCAGATTTTAGTCATGAAGATTCCTCAGATACACTTTGTTTTCCAGGATACTTTCGGAAATCATTTGAGCAATATACATGTAGGGATATATGAGCACTGACAACAAAAAAGAGACAATGAAAAGTAATTTGGAAGACTAGAACCACTAAAAGATGAATATATAAAGGTTAAACTGTTAAAGTGCATTATAATTTGGATGACCCCCCCCCCCCCCCCCCCGCCTCTTTCCTTTTCTAAAAGGACTCCTAAATGCAAACCTTTAAGGTGCTTTCCTTAAATTGTTGTTTTTTAAAATTCCCTAGAAGCCACAGGACATTTGCTCTTCTTCTTCTTTAATAAAAAATATTTATTTCAATCATCTAATTTCTCACAATCTTCCATCAGACTAATCCAAGTTTAAGGCATATCATTGGTTAATGACTGCACATAGGTGGCTGCTAATACACAGAATATCTGCACAAACAAGAATGGAAATTTGTAATTGTCATAACTTGTTATTACAATCCAAACCATTTTTATAAAATAAAATCATTTTCAGAATAAAAATCTTGGATTGAGTGAAAAATATTCTCAGTTGAAGGGCCTGAAATTCTTCAAAGCTGGAAGAGCTACAAAATTTATTTCACTTCATAGAGAATCCCCACATTTTGTTTGCAATGCTCAGAAACACACCAGTCCCTAACACCTAGCTGATAAAATTAATCTGGATTACAATAGGTAACTCAGAAGAAACAACAGCCTACCAATTTTCAATGCAGCTAGTCAAGTAAGTATTTTCCACGCTACTTCAGAACTAATGACATCGTCTCAACAAAGCAATTCAATTATCTCTTTCTTTGATTTCCTTTAAACAATGCTTCTTTTTCTAATTACCGGTACCACAGTCGGCCCCTATCTTTATGTAAACTTTGTGTCCATCTATAAATTGTTGCATGTTTTTCATTTCCTCTTATGACGTCAAAACCTTTTGCTTTTAAATCCATTTTGCTGGGTACATCGGCTCAGCCATGAGAGGCAATAGAAGAGTACTTCATTGGCTGAGTGACGTCAGACTAGTCTCCGATACCAGACTTCTTCACCTTCCATACATTAGGGACTAAGCTTGTTATCAAGGAAGCCCACAGTGTTTGTCCAATTAAAAGTGTTTTTTTCCTTCATTGAATATAAAGGATTGCACTCAATAAAATCTTTTGACGTAGTTGTGAGAAGCTGTTTGATAATATACTGCAAAGTATCCTGTTTTGATAACAAATGTCCAAACAACCCAATTGTTTTGTAGAAATTTGCTTTACAAGTGCTTGATTGCCTTCACACAAACAACATTTTAATAACAATTGATCTATTTTTAATTCTTTGTTTTGAAGCATCAGGATTGGTAACAACAAACTAAGGATATTTTTATTTCATTGTTACAAAGTAAGCTCACGTCAGAATAAAAAGAGTCTTTGTACATCATCACAATTTAACATAGTCCATTCTGAATCACACTGTGCAGCCAACACATTGAATATCAAAGTTACCACGGTGTGTTTTACTCTTACACACTGTGGATAAACAATTTTAATGTAGTGATTTCATGTTTTTTACAACCATGAAGCATGTAAAATCTGTAATTTCACTCCGTGGTGAAACCACAGTGCATACATCCAGAACATTTTTGTTTCCACAGTGTGCAATACTAAATCACACATTGAAAACACAGTAAAAGCAGAGTGATTTTAAACTGTTAATACCAAAAAGCATTTCAGGGCAATCTTTGGTCAGCCTCTCATTCTCTTGATTACAACAGTGTGAAACAACATGTCACACAGTTTATAAACAGTATGGCCTTTTAGCGATTTTTAACTGTCATTAGTAGCACATGTTTCAAGGGCAACATGTGGTATTGGAAACATAGTGGTGCACCCACTTTGAACACAGTTGTCAATTTCATGACAATGTTTAAATTTTATTCTGTGGTCAGACTGTGGTTCCTACTGAGTCATTATTGCTGTGATTGGAGTGTATCACACTGTCTCATAGAGTAGAAAAACAGTCTAAAGACAATGTTTTTTTTATATGGTCAAATAATATGTGTTAAGGACAATCTGTGGTCTCACTGAAGTTCTTGCAATATTACTCTATCCATACTCACAGTGCACCACAGTGTACAACAATTTGAACTCAGATTGACTGTTAAGCTGTACAATGTTAATTTTGTTAAGTCTGCTAAAAATGACACATTCAAGATTGTACATTTAGGAGTGAAAGTATCTAGAGAAAATATGATATTAATGTTTTAGTTTGGTATGCACACAACACACATACCCACACCCACACACACCCACACAAATTGCTAAATCTTGTGCAGGTGTCCTTAATCTGTCACGGCAGCTTGCGTTAAATCCTTCATTAAGATGAAATAAATTGACATGATGTATTACATGTCTCAGCGTTAATGTACATAAATTTTGCAACATTGCATTATCTACATTTAACCTTCATCCATCTCAAACAGCCTTTATATCATTACATTAACATCTGTTGATTTGAAGCAAATAAAAGGTTTTCCTAACTAATGATACGTTTACACTATGTTCCTGGCTGCCACGGTAGCTCTGTTTGCCCAAAATGTAGGTCGCTGTGGGACTTTTGACACTTTTCCCCTCTGTATTTAAGTTTTGTTAGGTCTTGCCAAGTTTTCTCACAGGATCCTTGAGAAAATTTGGCAAGACCTACAGGGTAACAAAACTGGAAAGGGGCTGCTGTCCTGGAGGCTCAAAGGCGCACGACGTGTCAGCCCACGGTCTATCACGGATGCCAGTACGTTCCCTCCCAGTCCGTCACGTTTCTCACGTTCTGATCAAGGTCTAACACGTTTCTCACGTTCTGTCAGGGCTTTCTACGCATAAAACGTGGATGCCGCGCAGCTTTGGAGCATGTTTGTGCCCAAGGTATAAAAAGGCCACCCAAAGGCATGCGTCGGGTCAGACCGTAGTAGAACACAATGTGCCATAGCGCGCCGGCCCGTAAAAAGTCCTATTACAGACCGCCTCCAAGTTTTGTTACAGCCTATTACATACTGTCACGATTTGTTGCGTTCACCCCATTTTACTACAGTCTACTAGGTTTCCCATCCGCACTGTGACTGCCGTGGCATTTTTTTTGACAGTTTAAAAAATCTGGCCGGCATCCACGGCAACCACGGCCTGTCACGTTTGCCATTCCGTACCCCTGCGTTGTCTCACGTCCATCCCGTTTTGTCCATGGTGGCCTGAAACGTGATTGCCGTGGCAGCTGGTCGAAACAAAGTGTAAACTTAGCATTAGGGGTACTATTCCAATTTCCACAGGTTTACATAGCAGCATTAATATAGCAATTTTATTTTTCAAGTAAAAACAAGAAACCTTTAGCTGTGCACTTTTTAATAAAAATTTTTTGCGGCATATCATTTCATTGGATATTACATTTTGTATACATGTCTCTTTTCTTTTCCAGAATAAAAACAAACAAAATTTGTATTTTTCTGTGCTTCAAGAGATGTTAATCACATACACAAACCAAAAATCGTTTGATCTTTAAAATAATTTCTGTCAACAATTGACATTTCAAACGGTTGGTTTTGATAAGCCAAAAGGCATACAAATAAGAATGATATTGTATGCCTATATATTTTGTAATTCAATTTTGGTTTCTATACACATATACACAAAAGGGTACTGGGTCATTCAACATATGATTTTGATTATAATGAAATATAAAGGAAAGGGGGAACAATATACATGAAAAGAATATTAGTCACTGCATAACTTTGGAAACAGGGTATCTATTCTAAATCTGCAAACATTACATGGTTTGTTAATATATATATCACCCAGTTAGGATTTCTAAAACTAATATTTAAAACTTCCAGTCAATTTTCTTTTTTAAAACTGTACCTCTGATCTCCCTGCTGATTTATCGGGTGACGGCTATGAAAGCATCAGATGAAAAATAAAAGAAAGAGAGAGATACTGATATAGTTCCTCAATATTTATACCTGACTATATTGCAGAGGTATTAAACAAAAACACACAAATCAACCTTGCCCCCTTGGATACAAAAGTCTGAGATATCTCAAACGGGGGGTCAGTCAAGAATATTTGAGAATCAATTCATAGGGTTACATGGCTGAGATGAAAAATTGACATTGAAGTATACAAAGATATTAATCACTCAGGCATAATTCTCTCAGACTAAATATAGCTTATAGTTCTTTAATAAATAATGAGCATTTGGATCAGCTCAATTGTATGTTGTAAATACATGTATACACTAGTGCCTATAGTATGTGTGTAATAGACACATACATATACATGTAGATACAAAATGAGTTACATTGTTGTAAAACATGCTTCAAACTATAGCAAATGCACCATTTTGACATTTTAAAATACATTATACAACAAACTTTAGAGGCTGAGTAATATTTCATTAAAACATCATTGTCATTATAAAACAATATATAAATGGCATAAAATAAGCAGGTCTTGTATAATCATAGAGAGTATCTCAAACTGCTTGATATATTGATAACATGTATTACAATTTGATTTGAAAAGCTTAAATACATGCAAGTTAAATTCAAAGAGTTTTGAGTGACGAAAATACAACCTAGGGTCACAAAATAAAATCTTCAATATTCATATCATCAAAGTAAATAAAATTAAATGTTCTTTTGATAAATGAAAATATCACAATGGCTGTACTTAGTGATTGAAGTGAGTGCGGTTGTTTCACTATGGTCATATTTAATATGAAGTGAACATGAACTAGCGTATTGCTGTTAGCATTTTCAAGCAGAGCGTGATGGTATACATAAATCAATAAAATAAATTTACCACTATAGATACATATGAAGCAAATGGGTACTGCCATATATATATATATATATATATAGACCACAAAAGCATTGATTTTGATATGAAAGAAAAACTCAATGAAAATGTGATCCAGTGCGATGCATGTAAAACTAAATAAAGCTGCTTTGTCCAGCCATGTGTACAAAATTTCATGCGTTCTCCCAAAAATAGAAAAAGAAGTAATAAAGAAATTCATGTTCACCCTCCCAGGGGGAAAGAGCACAATAAAGCTCTATATTAGTGTCGGATCCTTATTTTTTTATACTAATTTCTTTATTGATATTCACTTTCAATGCTGTAATATCATTTTTCATTGATCAGCTTATCCTTAAAAATTGAGCAATCTTTCTTCTTCGAGATCGTACGTACAAATCCTACTCGTCTACTGAAAATGGGGAGGGGGGAAGGGGTTGAGAGACCTACCTTATTGGATCTTAATGTGACACGCCCACCGCACCTGGCACATGACTTAAGATTGCAGTAGTTGCAGGAGTGGCCCACCCCATCAGCAAACTTAGTTTTGTGACAGATTTGGCAGACTGCGCCGTTCTGTTGGACATTCTTGACCTTGTTCTCCTCGCTGATGACCTTGACAGTGTTTTCCGCCTTGGAGATGTCATCCTGCAACGATCTGCAAAAAATAGAGCGAAACATGGAATTGAGAATGTGCACTGGAATTCATGGACCATTTCAATTTTGTTTTTACTACCTTGAAATAATAATAATCATAATTGGGTCATATTTACAACAGATGCATAGAAGAAAAAAAAATGAAATTTGAATGTGAATATACTGTTTTCATACTATATCCATACGTATGACCATATACTGTGGACACATTGCTAAATTATAACCAAAGTGAACATTTTGAACACTTTATTCTTTAATTGAAAATGTATCACAATGCTGTCACATTGTGGACTAATAAGATTATCCTCATTGAATCAGACAGTACATGTACATGTATACAAAGGAAAAAGTAACGCATTTTGACAATATGGGAACTAAAATTGTGAATGTTTTAACTTGATTACATTAAGCAATTTATCAAAAATGGTGAAAACATAATAGGCTTAGCTAAGGTCTGCTGTACAAAGCTTTCCTTAGATGTCTGCCACATTTGATATCTGACTGTACAAACCTCTGATTTGATGCCATTACTCATATATACTCTCAATAAATGCATTACTCTAATGATATGCGAACAAAGCATTATCATCAAATATCAAAATACTAAGAGAGAGAGAATGGAAAGAGGAGAAGGGGTGGGATGAAAAAGAGAAAGGGCAAAATTGAGAGACTATTCTATAATTCATCATCCACTTGATTATGTCATTTAATTAGTTGCCATAGCAACTGTGTAAACAACAGTTTCATGTGTATAACATACAAGATGTGTCAGGATGAGAGGCATGTACAGTGCAATACAAACTAGACCTTGGACTTTGCCTATCTATCATACTTATATTGGATGTACTCTACTCAATAATCATTGCTGGTTTTGCAAACTGACATATGCGCATATTAATGCATGGGTGTATGTTTATGTCAGATAATATAAAGCCAGAAATATTATGATGCTGATTAAAATACACACTTTAAGCTTCATAGAAGGGTGTTCATCCTCTCTGCCCCCACACAAATGATATAGTAGAAAATAACAATAGCCTATATAATGCACCATAGCAAAATTAAACTATGCCAAATGTTTGTGCATGCTATATTCAATTAACATAACATAATAAATATTCACCCTCCATAAATTGGCATTTTATCCAACCCACAATATTGATAGTTCTATCGCTATCTTACTTTTTTTTATAATATATATATATATATATATATATGTATATGGCCTATTTTCATATACTAGATGCATTTGGCATTAGTGTGTACTTTCAAAACCACCCCCTTGCATTAATTTCAGAGCTACTCATCAAATGGGTGAATAGAATGAACTTACAGGTAATTTTATTTGAATTCTCCTCACCGGATATTGAATGTATCTACTTTGCACGGAGCTAATTAATTCCTTGCATGACCTTCACTCACAAACATCCAGTGGTATAGGGCATTAATTTTCATCTAGACAAACAACTAGAAAAGGCCTTGTTCTTTTCACCATCTCCAACACCCATCCCTCCCTTTCTTCTCCTCCTTAATAGGGCTCCTGCCTTTGCGCGGCATGTCTATTCAACGACCAATGCATAATTAATGAGACGATGCGCCATTGCTGCAGTATTGTCCCGACGGTTTGTGGTAGCATATAGCTTCAGTGAGTTTACATTGACAAAGGGGGTGATCCATTTTGTTTGACCTGGTGCTAAAAGTTGGGATCTATAAATCTATTCTGTTGAGAGAGGTACCTCAAATACATGTGCTCTACTGAGAAATATATACCACCTTTTTGCTTAGAGCTTGGTTAATTCTATACACTTTGTCTACTGAGAGCTAGAAGAGCATTAACTCATAACCTTTTACACAGACTTTATGCCCTTCTGGCGTTAACCAATCAACTTTCACTTGTCACCATCTCAAATATATGTATAAATCCCAATGAGTATCTCAAAAATTCCAAAGTGTATATTTTCAGGGTGCTACATAAACAAACGTCCAATGAGCTGAGACGAGGAGGAAGACATTAATCAAGTACTCTCCTTAACTGGTAGAGCACCAAGAAACCGATATAGTGTCTGAATTCTCAGTTCAAAATTTAGTTTGCACAAAAAAGTTGGCACTATTTCTCATTTAAACTTAGTTTGAGATACAATTAGGTACCAGTATATTGGGAACTATACTATCTCTAAAATAATAATGATAACACACCATAATTTTTATAGCACATATCACCAATATGTCTTTAGGTGATGTACTAGAGAGAGGAAGAAAAAATATGATATTGAGAAGAGTGAGATATGCTCAGCATATTTCTTTAAGCCATCGGTTAACATTAGAAATTGTTTCTCACAAGAAAGAAAGACATCTTAGACTAGATGAAAAAACAAATAGTGTGCATTATATAACATTAACTCCTTATCCCTCCAATATATCACCCTGTCACTTCAACTTTATCCCCACTCCTCCCTTTCTCTGTTGTTTCTCCCCTTTCCACTTCTGGTCCTCCCTTTATCTCCTGTATATGACTCCCACTGAGGTACATTCCTGTTCATGCCCCCCTCTTTCAAAACAAATCAATACCACATAATCAATAGAGGACATGTTGGAGGAGTGTTTACATGAAAGCCTGGGATACAGGTATTCTAAAGTAAAGAATGGATCTTATAAATTATTCAAGCTTTTCCACAAGAGGTTCAACTTAATGTTCTGTAATGATACATACAGGATCATCCTGTCCTGATAGACTTAACCCGTTGCCTACTGAAACCGGACGTTCCCTGTATTAAGCCTATGGTGATTAGAGAATGCAGTAGTCAAGTGGTTAACAATGAAACTGTTCCTAAGGTGGATTCTTCCAGCGAGAAGGCTTATATGGCCGTCCCAAAACATGAGCGGATCTGATTTTAATTCAAATCACATTTCAGTGCTTTCTAATTGATGTGACAATGTATGCTTCATTCTTCAGAATGTTGAGACATATCCTATTCTGTAAAGCAAAATGTTATTGCAATTTGCTTTCCATATATGGACATGTGAAGCAGTGGCGTACCTGGGGTACTCCGTCAGGGGGGGCAAGCGACCGAAACAAACAAAAAAGGCGATGCTAATTTTCACTTCTGGCGAGCGAGCGAGCGAGCAAAAAAAAATCTTTAAGTAACGTTTGGTATATAAACTGGTATTGTTGCAAGTTGGGGGTGGGAACATTCACTTGTTAGCGACGTTAATTTCATTTTTTTGCAAACTAGTGTAGCGAGCAAGAAAAAAAATCACTTCTTTTTTAATAATTGCCACTTAAACTTGGTTCAATTGTCCCATGCAGGGCGCGGGAACAATATTGTGTTTAGGGTGATTTTATACCCATTTTAGCTAGCGAGCGAAAATACACCTTTCTCTCAATGAATTGCTATATAAAATTTGTTTCATTGTTGCAGGTAGGGGGCGGGCACAATCGTGTTTAAGGCAATGTCAATCCCATTTTGGCGGGCAGGCAACCTCCTACATTTCTCTTTTTAATGATATTGCAGCAGGTTAGTGGTGGGCACATAATTCCACGAGCTAGCGAGCGAAAAAAAAATCACTTTTCTTTTATAGGGAAAATATGGTACATAAAATTGGGTTCATTGTTCCATGTCAGGGACGTGATTATTAAAAGCGGTGTTAATTCTATTTTGGCGAGCGAGCGTAGCGAGCGAGCAAAAAAAAATCACTTCTCTTTATAGGGAAAATATGGTATATAAACTTGGTTTAATTGTTCCATGTCAGGGACGTGATTATTAAAAGCGGTGTTATTTCTATTTTGGCGAGCGAGCGTAGCGAGCGAGCAAAATTTTTGTAATAATAATTGGTTCATAAATTTCAGATTTTTTTGTTGCAGGGCAGGGCTTACACAATCATGTCTAAGGTGATGTTAATTCCGTTTTGGCGAGCACGAGCACACCAAAACTTCTTTGAATAACGTTTCGTACATAATTGTTAACTGGTTGTTGCAGGTTGGGGCGGGCACGTTAGCGGTGTCAATTCCATTTTGGCGAGCGAGCATAGCGAGCAAGCAAAAAAAAAAAATTCTCTTTTAATAGAAATTAATAAATAAACTTGTTTTTATTGGTGCAGGTCAGGATGGACGCAATCGCGTTTAACGCGATTCAATTCCTTTTTGGCGAGAGGGCGAAAAAACTCTTCCATTTTTAATGATATTGTTGCAGGTCAAGGGTGGGCACAATTGTTTCCAAAGCAATGTCTATTCATTTTATTCGCGAGCGAGTGTAGCGAGCGAGAAAAATGAATTAGTCTCTTTTAGTAACATTTGGTACATATATTGTGTGTTATTGTTGCCATGGTTGCAGGTCGGGGCCCGTCGGGGCAGGCACAATTGTAAGGCGATGCTAATTTTCACTTCTGGCGAGCGAGCGAGCGAGCAAAAAAAAATCTTTAAGTAACGTTTGGTATATAAACTGGTATTGTTGCAAGTTGGGGGTGGGAACATTCACTTGTTAGCGACGTTAATTTCATTTTTTTGCAAACTAGTGTAGCGAGCAAGAAAAAAAATCACTTCTTTTTTAATAATTGCCACTTAAACTTGGTTCAATTGTCCCATGCAGGGCGCGGGAACAATATTGTGTTTAGGGTGATTTTATACCCATTTTAGCTAGCGAGCGAAAATACACCTTTCTCTCAATGAATTGCTATATAAAATTTGTTTCATTGTTGCAGGTAGGGGGCGGGCACAATCGTGTTTAAGGCAATGTCAATCCCATTTTGGCGGGCAGGCAACCCCCTACATTTCTCTTTTTAATGATATTGCAGCAGGTTAGTGGTGGGCACATAATTCCACGAGCTAGCGAGCGAAAAAAAAATCACTTTTCTTTTATAGGGAAAATATGGTACATAAAATTGGGTTCATTGTTCCATGTCAGGGACGTGATTATTAAAAGCGGTGTTAATTCTATTTTGGCGAGCGAGCGTAGCGAGCGAGCAAAAAAAAATCACTTCTCTTTATAGGGAAAATATGGTATATAAACTTGGTTTAATTGTTCCATGTCAGGGACGTGATTATTAAAAGCGGTGTTATTTCTATTTTGGCGAGCGAGCGTAGCGAGCGAGCAAAATTTTTGTAATAATAATTGGTTCATAAATTTCAGATTTTTTTGTTGCAGGGCAGGGCTTACACAATCATGTCTAAGGTGATGTTAATTCCGTTTTGGCGAGCACGAGCACACCAAAACTTCTTTGAATAACGTTTCGTACATAATTGTTAACTGGTTGTTGCAGGTTGGGGCGGGCACGTTAGCGGTGTCAATTCCATTTTGGCGAGCGAGCATAGCGAGCAAGCAAAAAAAAAAAAATTCTCTTTTAATAGAAATTAATAAATAAACTTGTTTTTATTGGTGCAGGTCAGGATGGACGCAATCGCGTTTAACGCGATTCAATTCCTTTTTGGCGAGAGGGCGAAAAAACTCTTCCATTTTTAATGATATTGTTGCAGGTCAAGGGTGGGCACAATTGTTTCCAAAGCAATGTCTATTCATTTTATTCGCGAGCGAGTGTAGCGAGCGAGAAAAATGAATTAGTCTCTTTTAGTAACATTTGGTACATATATTGTGTGTTATTGTTGCCATGGTTGCAGGTCGGGGCCCGTCGGGGCAGGCACAATTGTATTCTAGGCAATACTAATCCTTTTCTTTTTTCAGGGGGACGAGGAAGTGAAAACATTTAATACAAAATAGGCTAGCAAGCATTTCGTGCCAGCGAAGAGTTTCAAATTTGTTATATCACTTATATTTTCCTATTTTTATTTGTTTTAATTTTTCAGGGCCGTATGCGGAATATTTTTCTGATGGGGGAAGGGGGAAAGATGCGTTAAAAGTTTTCGAAGAATCTCAAAAGCAAAAGGAGTGAAGGGAGTTCGAGCGACCGAACTGGTCATGAGGGTACTTTTGCATTTTCAAAAGTAGAATTGAAGGATTTGGTATAGGCCTACACTACATTTTCAGGAAAAAAAACTGTACGATTTCAAAATATCTGGGGTCAACTGCCCCCCCCCCCCCCCGGTGCTTACGGCCATGTTCTTTATTTTTTCCCCCATTTTTATTCCTTTCCTTTTCTTTTCCCTTTTTCTTCCTTTTCTCTTCTTCTTCCTTTTTTTTTTTTCCTTTTTTTCCTTTTTTCTCTTTCTTTCCTTTTTTCTTTCCTTTTCCTTTTTTTCTTTTTCTTTCCTTCCCTTTCTTTTCTTTTCTTTCCCCTTTTTCTTTTTTTCCCCTGGAGCCCGTCAGGGGGGGCACTCTGCCCCCCCTGCCCCCCCCATAGGTACGCCAGTGATGTGAAGTACATCACAATGCGCGTGATGCAGCTCAAGACCACTTATTGTAAGGTCAGCAAAATACATGATTAGAATTAAACTTGATCAAATTAAGTGAAGTTGTCAAAGTTTAACTGCAACATTTCTCTTAATCTTTTTTTTAAGGACAATAATTTAATTGGTATTTCTATAACGCTTTTCCTACTGGTCATTGATCAATAAATTTAACAGTAACCATTACCCCCCCCCCCTTCCTCCCCTGGCTCTTATTAGATTTGTAACAAGCAATTTTATATGCACAATGTGTACCATCTCCCCTTCTGAGGAGAGCATGACTTAGGCCTATATATACAGTGTGCTCATACAAGGGTTTTAAATTCCCACTAAGTTGCATTATCCCCTGGGTGAAGAGCAGCAAATATATATTACTACCTCCCCAAAGGATATTATAGTGCTGTACAGGTAGGTATCAACCTTGGGCAACCCGATCTATCACTTATGGTATCCCTAAATCCACAATGTTGATCTTTTAAGAAGAAAAAACTTCAATCAATATGCCAAATTTAAAGCCACTAAACAATTCATTATCACATTTTACATAGGAGTAAGAGTTACAAGACAGCTACTGTAAGTTCTATGTATACTACAAAGGTAGCATGCATGCTGTCTCTGCATATAACCATGGATCTCTATCTAGAAAGTCCATGATAATACCGAAGAGCTACTATACTGCGCACGTAATTGAGAGTATTGCTGAACCGTGCCCAACATGAAACGAAAGTGGGATATGTTGAGCTTGGAAATGGAGGCGATATTGGTTGATATTTGATGGAATGTTTGGGTAGCATGCGTAAGAGGGGTGGGCAGTGTTCCGAATGAATGCATCATTTTGATCAAGGCCGGTAGGCAAAACAGCATGACCAGTGACGCCAATGCACCTCATTGAGAAGAGAGAAGGATAGAGAGAGGGAGGGGGAGAGGGAGAGGGGGGAAAGTTAGAAATGAGACAATAGAGAGAGAAGAAAATTATAAGAAAAAGAGATGGTGAGAAGAGAAAGAGACAGAAAGAGAAAGAGATAGAATAGCATAGGAGATAGAGAGAAAGAGGAAGGGATAAAGAGCCTGGGAAGATACAGAGAGAGAGAGAGAGAGAGAGAATGTCGCATCATGAATTACCCCCCCCCCCTTTCAATGGACACACCCTCTTTATTCTTCATACCAATTTACATTCTGCTAAGCACAGCTAGATGTACTTAAGTATAAACATTGCAATGAATAATGTGAAGAACATATGGAGGTGGAGTTAACAAGATGCTATATCTCATCCCTTTTTATTCATATGCTATCATTACATTCACCACCACCACCACCACTACCATCACCATCACCATCATTACCACACCCCTACTTCCATTCACACTTGCCTATTACACTGGAAGTGTTAGGTTGATCGGAGTCAATGTAACTTGCAGATAAGAGAAAGGATGGGTAACCAAAACCAGTAGTGTGATAATGTACTTTCACAAACATGGGCAAGATCAAACAAAATCTCACACATCTTCCACCCTACCTCCTCGCCCCCCCCCCCCCAATCCATAGGCAAGATCCACTCATTTTATACCCCACCCCTCCTCATGGGCATTTTTTTTTTAAACTCACTCATCTTCCACCCCACCCCTCCCCTCATGTGCAAGGTCCAACAAAACCTCACACATCTCCATCCCCCTCCCCCTCCCGCCCCCCCCCCCCCCCCTCCCCTGCCCTTCCACTCCCTCTTCCCCTCCCCTTCCCTCCTGTGCTTTATGATCATTTTAAGATAATAATCCTCCCAATACAGAGGTGATATAATAAAGAGATGGATGGACAAAGATATATAATGATAAAGGGAGATACATATAAAGAGAGAGAGAGAGAGAGACACACACACATACATACTCAGGTAGACACAAAGACAGAGAGACAGACTGACAGACAGGGTTAGAAGACAAGAGATCCAGAAATTGGAGGTATAGAATGCAGATGTACATCTAGCTAACAACTAAATGACATCTCAAGATAATTTTAAACAATGACCTAACTTATGTATTTGTACTAGAGGAAAATACAAATATAATTTGGTTCTCAAAGGGAAAGCATCACCCACACAATCGATCTGTGTAGATGTAATTTAATACTTAAGCCACAAATGAGTTATATCAAACTTTATATGACACTATTACGCAAACCTTCATATTCCACCTTGAGGGAAAAAAATCTTTAATGCGTAGGCTGGAAATTACCTGTTTTTAAGTAGGCCACATTACTTTGATTCTCCTATGATTTGGAACGAGGATAAAAATCCCACCATAACTAACCTAATTGTCTGATCAAAATCATGTGGGAAATTGGAGATGCCACATTGAAATGTCAAGATCGCATCAAAAGAATCTCCTATGCATAATCATCATCCTTTGGAAATCTCAGTTTACAATTCACATATTCAATTCTGGTCTGTGCCATTTTCTGTTCTCTATTTTACCCATTTCTAGATGAATACAAAACTTTTGAAACCCTGGATCCTGGAGATCTTGAAGACAATCAGGAAACGCAGCATCAACAGAAACCCAGGGTTTGGTTTGTTGAAAATGATTTTCTTCCCTCTCATCTCCACCCACGTATAGTGTATCTACATGTCTAGGCATCTTAAGGCCACCAGTAATCTTGAATTCTAAGGATGGAACTGTCTTTCAAAAGAAACCATCTTACAATTCTTGCAACAGAACAGCCTTTCAAAGGTATATACCCAGGTTTAAATCATTTTGAATTGTTAACAACATACCAGATGAGTTGACCATCAAGATGTCAAAAAATCAACAAAACATTGGTGAAAATTAAACTTACTGAATTATATCATACATGTGCTGTTATGAATCCTCTGTTCTAGTTGTTGACGTGTAGGTAACAAGCTAATTCTAGTTTGCAGTAGCATTATCAATATCAAGTGGTCAACAAAACGACAATCAATCGAGTTGATAAACTGGATTAATCAAACTTGTTTGATTAGACCTCAGGGAATAATTTTCCTGGTATCGCATCGCAATTTGCTATGCATTTTTGCATGACTGCTATACAAAATATCTTTTGTGTAGCAGTTTTCTTCCATAGAAATGTACAGAATTTCATTTGAAATATTTATCCATTGGCTGAAATTGCTAATCAAAAAATTTGAGGAAAATTATTCCCTGGACCTAAATAAACCACCTACCTGATAACAATGTTTATGTTATGAAATGTATTATTCCTTATATTTATAGAGTAGTTGCACTATATAAATTGATCTAAATATTATTTTCTATTTTAATAGAACAAAAGTTTATTGTACATATATTCAAACAAGCACATTTTTCTTCAGTATTTTCATTCTGTCCTGTCCCTATAAAATCAGAGTTTTTAAAATGTATATTGTAATACCCAGGGATTGCTTTCTCCTGTCTCCCCTTTTGAGTTTTCCAATTTCTTCCAATTTTTTTTTAGGGGGGGGGGGGGGAGCTGGCTGAACAGAAAATAAATAATTAAAAAGCTGGTGAATCTTAAGAGATATTCCCAAATGTTTCAAATGGTTTTGATTAACCAATAAGTCTTATCAGATCACCTTATAGTTGTAATATTATTTCAAAACACTAATCAAAATAAAAAATTGCAATTGCACATTTATTCATTGCAACCATGGGTTATTATTTTTAAAAAAATACATGCAGGCAAGTTGACAAAGGTACTCTGAAAGTTATGCACTGAGCTTGGGAAATCAAAGATCATTCTAGGGATTGGTATGAAGCATTTTGCCACAAGTCAAAATATCAAATTTTATATGCTAAAATTAAAATGTGAAATCTATAACTATAAATTTTTCAGTGACTAGAACCTTAATAGGAAAAAGACTAGATGAATCAGGAGGCTTATTCGGGGATATTTTGGGTCTTATTTTGACATTATTACATCACAGAGCCTATGCAGTAAATAGACTATTAATCCCCTGTGTGATTCTAGCAGGTGGCACTACTTTACTCATACAAAGCAGTAGTCATTGTGACAACCAATTACAATGGACTTTGGATACCGGTAAGTATAATCTCATTGTAGCTGATGTAAAAAGGTATCACTATAATCATGTATAGTAAAACAAAGCCCTTCAATATTCCACAGATGTAGACTAGGACACAGATGAAAACACCCTGTCCCTTGGATAGGATGTTGAATGGTGATTTCATGTATAAAAGAAGAGTCATGTCCTATGCATAATAAGCATCCATTGCATTCCTTATACAGAAAAAAGAGCATCATTTTTTCATGTTATCTCCCTCCCCTACACCATAGCCACAAGCTACGTTACAGTAGAGGCACCCTGTCCCTTGGATAGGATGTATAATAGAGATCATGTGGGTATAAGAGTCACTTCCTTTAAGCATAATAATTATGCACTGCCTCAATCATACAGGAAAAGGGCGTCATTGTTTTGTAAGTATCTCTTTCCTATTTCAGTCACAGGCTAGTTAATTGTACATCACATCCCCTGGATAGGACGTTAAATAGAAGTCCCATGTGTAGAACAGTCAAGCCCTATATGCACCATAAGCACTCACTGCATTCCTCATAGAGGGTAGGGGGAAACCCCTGATGCGGCACACCTGCACATCCTGATCAGTACATCGGAAGAAGAAACCCCCCTGGCCAACGTGATATAGTTTGCATTTCCCTTCCCTGGCACAGGTGACATCCAATGATTTATACACCGATGTTGTTTTTATTGAATTTAGTTTTCATGGCATTTTCAATTAAATTTGTGTATTCATGCAAATCAGCTAAATGTGTTTCATAGTTTTGTTTAATATGACATTGTTTTCATACCACTTATTGGTCATGCACTCCTCTAGAGAAGAATCCTGTTAAAGTGATATTTCAGAATTTTAAAAACATAAGATTTCTTGAATATCTAAAGGCAAGTTCAAGCAAATTGTCCTTTATTTATTTCAACAGCATCTAAGATTTCAGTATATCTGGTGATTTGATAGCCTACTAGAGTTTGAATCAGACACAACTTCACAGTAAAAGATATTCTTATGTCAATTCATGTTTACATTTCCATAATACCATTCAATAATACGTATTAAACATATGGGACATATATACCTTGGCCCTAGCTGCTTTTAAATAGATTTACTGTTTTGAATGTTACAAGATGAGATTAATAAAATGATATCTGATACTTGTATATGTCATTGTATATTATTCTTGTCATGCACTTTTTTATGTGAATATCCATAAAATGTTTATAAACAAACAGACACAAGAATTGAGTCCTGAAATAATTAGCATTTCAAAGTGTACACAAACAGAAAAAAAATGTCTGTTTTGAGGCAGAAGGAAATTATCCTTTTACACATAGTTAATGCCCTTTTGGCTTCAAATAAATAAAATATAAACAGTGTTTCTATAGAAGTGACAAATGTTTCCATAGATGAAAGGAAAAGGTATGGATAACAAATGATGATGAATTCCTTTCCTCAAAATCTTCATCAGTTCCAAATGAAAATACAAGTTAAAGGCACCTCAAATGGAGTATTAAAAAATGATTCCTGCATCCTGGATACAAGACTGTTATATCAATGCAACTGCCATTGTAATTCTCCCTTTGACAGTAGCTGTCTACTATCTTTCATCGTCTGCATATATTTGCATTTCAGTGATAACTATGACTTATCTGTGGTTGCGACTTGCTTCCACCTCGATAGACAATGAACAACTCTGGGCTTTCCCAGGTAAATATTTCTTTTATACCGGGTAGGTTATTGCACTTTAGATAGAGCACACCTGAGTGTAGAAATTAACCCCTTGCCTCTTGGATCCGCTGGTCCCAGTATTAAGCCTATGTGAATGGCAGAATTCAGAAGTCAATGGATTAACTTGTAATCTTGAATAAGCTTGATATTTTCAAGGTTGCATAGGATTGCACAGGAGATATGTAGAAATGATAAGGATGTGAATATTTAAAAAAAAAATAGTGTAACATTTTTCGAAATAGATTCGGAAGTAGAAAATATAGAAATTGAAATGCAGCAATAAGAGTTTCCTGACTGTTTTTATAAGGATGGAAAAATGAATAAATTAACAATGAAATATGTACAAATCCTTTACAAAAATTACATTTCGCATCAAAGACGATGGAATTGTGTGAACGATAACTGTTCAAAATAATTTAGCAAACGACTTAATGCAGTTTACACGGTAAAAGTTATCACTGATCATTCTTTGTTTAATCAAAAGTTTCAATGTTTATCAATCAAATTTGGAGAGAACAGTTACAAGTCTACATGCATTTAAGTGCAGTTTCATTCTGAACTAAATTTTTAGTGAATGCCACCATTCAACTGCAAGTACAGCAAGTCGTTCCCATCTCTTTAATACATTTCTAATTTGTTACAACTACTTATTGGATGATTAAAAGCAACCATTAATTGTAGCATACTGGTCATCTAATTGGAACTTAATCCAATGCAAATGCAATCCAATTTGCTCGATGCTGATAAGTGGGAGGACAAAAGATGTGTTTGTTCACATGAAAGAGTGGAAGAAAGAGAACCGATAGACAGATAGGCGAAGAGAGATAGAGAGTAGAGAAGGGGAGACAGCAGCACATATATATGCAAGGTCCAGAGAGATAGACGAATATGGAGAGAAGCAAGGAAAAATAAAGAGAGAGAAAGATGAAGAGAGGGAGAACAATGAAGAGAGGGAGAAAGATCAAAAGAGGGAGAATGATGGAGAGAGTGAGAAAGATGATGAGAGTGAGAAAGAAAGTAATCAAATGATGAAGATTGAGAGAAATATAGCAAGTAAGAAAATTAGTAAAAATAAAGTAGAAAATAGGGATAGGAAAAGAGATTTAAAATAGGAATAGAAAAGAGATGAAAAAAGAAAATTGATTAAGTATTGAAATATAGAAAAAGACTATTGTATAAGAAAATGATGATAGAAGGACAAACGACATTAGTCAAAAAATGAGAGCAGGAAAGAGAAGGAAAGAAAGAGAGAGAGAGTTGTTCACAAATATTGAAATAATTATTACTCACTATGTCATGCTAGATTATTTATGTTTACAATATGGGCGGGAAAATTCCAAGAAATTGATCATTGATTGAGATAATCTGAAAATAACTTGCATAAATACACAACGCTGTTAAATTTGAGAGAACAGAGCACATGAATATCACAGACACTGTTATCGTTGGGTAAATATTTTGAAATTTGAATCAATTCACCTCCCTTTTATTTTAAATCAAAAACAGAAAGTGGATACAAAAGTATAATGCACTTCTAATAACAATAAACTATGTCCTTTTTTCTCCTTTTTGAGAATTTTTTTAGCAGAAATGCTCTGACATACTACAAACAAAATAAAATTATGAATTAAAATGATTCATGCTGACTATATTTTAGTAATCATCAGATATATACTGATATGGTTGTTTTGTCAATTATGCAATATATTTAGTCAAGTTTAGAATTAAAAAAAAAAAATTATCAGATAAGGGAAATATTGTATACATTGCAATATTTAGAATGATATGGGATTTTTAACCAAGAGCATGAAAAGTGATTAAACTTTTAGATCGGTATCTACATTTATGGAGTGATACTATTCAAACATTGTTAATTGAAATTAATTACGTTTCATAAACAATAAGTTCAATCAATCATACATTCCTAATTCCTAATTTTTGATTAAATAAAATAAATTACATCATAAACTTCACATGAATATAGTCTGGATTTCCACTAGGTGCATCCTACTGACATTGACACATGGAAACATTTCCAGATCGACCAAGCCTTTTGTGAATGTCAACTAAAAAGCAATGATACATTCGCCACTTTTCACTTAAGTGATCTGCCACTGGAAGTTTACAATTCTCCACAAGCATAATTTATCTGCTAAAGTGAATTGTTCATCCAACATAAATGCACTTATGAACGAGCTCAGATGTAATATGATCTAAGCACGTATGTAATGTCCACACGCTACTCATCCCCACTTAGCCGCACACACATACATACACACACACACACATACACACACTCACGCAACCCTCCCACACACACATACACACACACACACTTGCCCAGCATACACTCAATTGCAGGCCAGCGTTTATCAAAACGCACACGCTCCACGGACCACGCTGCAAAGCGACAGCCAAGTCGATTCCCACCGAATCCCATCAACGGCAAACTACGTTATGAGTATGTCTGTTACCACGGCAACTCCACTATGTGCAGCTCTAAGAACAAGGACCTTTGGTATTTGACAAGAAAGATCTTACATCGAGCATTGCATGCGCTAGCCCATTAAGTAGTGCGAGGTATAGGGCTATAGATCTCCTGTGCTCATTCATTCTCCAGCCATGCGTGTATTACTTGCTGGCGTCTCTGCATGCATGGTAGATTTTCCATTTAAAATTTCATGCGCTCTTCTTTTTTTCTCCCTCCATCATCATCGTCGAGACTGTCCATCTAGCGGAATCTAACTCTCGCTGGAACGAGAGTTTGAATGTATACATGATTTCTGTTACTTCACCGCAAATGCATCATTCCATTGTTATGCTAATTGTGTATTGCTGACGTCCACTTTACAAAAGTGCATGCTTATTCAGCAAGCTATGCTCCTTTGTTGAATTCATCAAACAGAATGACATGAAGAAAAAAAGCAAAGTTATATTTGTCCATATTTTCAATTGAATTGAATTTCAATTGAATAAATACTGATGAAAGGCAAAAGCATTTTTTTCTTCATTTTTTCCAAGAAATAAGTGTGGTTATCACATTACTTGTATAATAACACTTGGTATAATAGTAGATGTCTATTTGTAGACTTAAGGAAATAGGAAATGTAAAATTAGCCGCATACAGGAGTAGTAGTGGAGGTAGTGATGGTGGTGATGGTGGTGGTAGTATTAGTAGTAGTAGCAGTAGTAGTAGTAGTAGTAGTAGTGGTGGTAGTAGAGGTGGTGGTAGTAGTAGTGGTGGTGGTAGTGGTAGTGATGGTGGTGGTGGTAGTAGTATTAGTAATAGTAGTAGTCGTCATTATTGTCATTTTCGTAGATGTAGTAGTAATTAATGTAAAAGGAAATGATAGGTAGCCCTGTCAATAAGTAGCAGTAGTAGCAGTGGTGGTGGTAGTAGTAGTAGAAGTCGTAGCAGTAGTAGTGGTGGTAGTAGTGGTAGTGGTGGTGGTGGTTTTGGTGGTAGTAGTAATAGTTGTAGTAGTCGTCGTGATTATTGTCATTTTCGTAGATGTAGTAGTAATTTATGTAAAATGAATAATAGGTAGCCCTTTCAATGAACCTATTATCTTTTAAGGGGCCTTATCTACTACAGATGTGGACGTAGTAGAAGAGCCAGTAGTATATACAGTCAAACCTGTTTTAGTGACCACCTGTCTTCAAAGACCACTCTATGTGTTTCCCTTGGGCGGTCACTATAGACAGGTTTGACTGTATGTATTAACATTAGTACACAGTAACATTAATATCACAAAGTGATAATCCATTTAGTACTAGTAGTGGTAGTACGTAGCAGAAGCAGTAACATTTGCAGTAGCAGCAGTCACATGTAAAGTACTGATTGTCACAGTTGTACCAGCAGTACTACTCTGACTAGGGTAGAATTGGTAGTGGTAGACAGGAGCAACATGAAAGGGGGTGTTTCATGAAGATCCTAAGTCAAACTTAACTCTAAGTTGGACCTAGATATTATGGAGAGCCATTTGTAGCCTTAAAATAAAATATATTCAAAAGCAAAAATCAAAGTATTTTAGACTTTTCATAAATTCCACATCAAGAACATGAAATCCCCTTTATAATAGAAAATTTGAATAATTTGATTAAACATTTTATGCCTTTGAAAATAACTTTTACAAATTATTTCAAAGATGTTAATGGCTTTCCATAATTTTTAAGTCCAACTTAGAGATAAGATCAATTTAGGATCTTTGTTGAACACCCCCTTGGAGCCGCAGAGGTGGTAATTCTGGTTATGTATGCAAGGCTTTTAGCACCCTTCTGGTTCTTAAACAGGAAACATTACAAGTCAATACTGCAGGGCGGTGGTGGAAGATGTCGAGGAGAGGAAATAGGTTTGAAATGTCATCAGAATGTGTTTAAGAGTACTCTCACAATCTCCATCACAAGATCAAGTATCTTACATCGGCCTTCAGAGGACGGATGAGTCAGGCTGTATCATCCTTCACAAACGAGTGTATTGCTTCTTCTTTCTTTCTCTCTCTCCCTCTCTCTCTCTCTCTCTCTCTCTCTCCCATCCCTCCCTCTCTCTCTCTCTTGCCCTCTCTATCTCTCATCCCTTCCCATCCCTCTTTCTCTCTCTCTCTCTCTCTGTTTCCCCTTCTCCCTCCCCCTCTCTATTCATCTCTCTCTCTCTCTCTCTATCTCTGTTTCACCTTTTTATCAATCAAACTGTTTTCTTCTTCCCTCTTCCTTCCTTTTGTATCTTTTCATATTTATCCCACTCTTCACTTTCTCTCAATATCTTCTTATATCTGTACATCTCCCAACTCTCTCAACTTTCCACCTCTTGTCCAACTCTTATAAGATTTTAATCTGACATTCTGTCTATCCATCTCTGTGTCTGTTTATAATCTCTCTACATCCCTCCCACCCTCTTCTGTATCTTTTCTCTTTCCTTCTCCCTCTCTTTTTTTACATGAATAATTTCATTAACTTGAAGTGCATGCTCTAGTTTCTAATCAAGTTTTTCTCCATTTTCATTTATTCTTTAAATTATTTTAAAATCGTTTTTACAATACCCTTTTTTCTTCATAACTTCCTCTCTATCTTACATATTACTTAGGTGTGTTTTGGGGTAAACACAGTCATACACACATTCTTAAAACTAACCACTTAAATTGACATAATGAATGTTGTAAATAGTCCAAAAGGTAGCGGGAAAAAGGGTTATATAAGAGCTGATGACGGTACAGAATTTCTTTGAATTCACTCTAGATACTAAATAAGATAAAAACATTGCTTTGACGGTTAATCACATCATGGTACAAAAACATTTCTTTTATTCTTATTGAAGTAAGCAATTGTTTTTCTCTTACTCACTGCTGATACATGTAAAAGCAATCTTCTCTCTAAGCAAATTAATAAACAATTCAACTACTTTTCTGACCATGCTAAATCATGTCAAGAAACACCACTATTCAACACAAGAAGATCTCAACAATGCTGAAGATTGCCGTCATTTGTAAATCCAGCTCTACTTGAGATTCCCGGTAACCATGATAATGATGATAGCCAAGGTTTGCAGATGGCATGTAGTATGTGGATAAGCGTAGAAGGTCATGGCATTGTCATTATGAAACATCCCAAAAAGTGCATACCTATCTCACCTCTGATGGGGCTTAGCGGTTCGATAACGGGTGTGACGTCGGAACAGTATGGAGGATTGAAATCCTACTCAGACGTATCATAACTTGGGTATAACCTAATATGAACTAGAAATATGACGTGCGGTAATAAACTATTCAACTCTATCAATATACAAGCCTATAAACCCTGATCAAAATTATTTATATTAATAAAAGAAACATTTCCTAATTGTGTCAAAACTCTATTATCAATATTGTTTTGATAATAATTTCAATAGATCAGCATATCAACAAAGAACACAGATTGAAAAGATCACTTGTCTAGTTACAGTTACATTGGCATATCAGTTTTACTTTATTTTAAACAGACAGTTAGCTATACGGAGTAAAAAGGAAATCTGATCATAAGAAATCTAGTATAATTAAGAATAAAAACAAGAATCATTTGATTAGATTTGAACTAAATTTCTTTAGTTCCCTACTTTCTGTGATAGGCTTGCTCTTTCCAAGACGTTGAATAATTTAGTAGAGACTCATCACCTAACCTATCTCATGTTACTCTTTCCTGTCATGTGAGTCATCTACTTGTGGTGGTTTTCATTATCTAGATGCCTGAGAATATGAATTATGCCCAATTTTCTTCCTTTAACCCTCATCGGAATTACTCAGCGTTAAATAAAAAATAAACCAATATAGTGTGGTATAGATAAGTATGATATATTTTCATTCTCAAGAGTATTCAATTCAATTCAATTCAATTCAAAGTAACATTGATGTTCTTCAGTTACATTTTGCTTGAATGATACAATAATTAAAGGGTTTAATTAATACAGATATAAATTCACTGTTGTAATAATCAGTATTCGTTTTTAAAAGATAACTTGCAATTTCAAGTTTACATATGAAAAGATCATCTTGTTCCAATTAAAACTTAAAGGGTATGGGCATTACTTCTTCATTAATATGGTGGATATTCAGCACTCACATTTCTGCTTGGAATTATCTTTTGAAGCTAGACCTGCAGAATATGATAGAGCTGTCTACTTCCTCTCTATACATACAAATACAGCACAATATTCTCTTGTTCAAAGTAAAGGTCATTGCCAAGATGACTTACAGTATCATTTAAATGTCAAGTTTATCAAGAATTTTAATGTCAGGGGCTTCTTAACCCATTGCATATGGTTTGATTTTTTTAAAACATGTATTTCCAATAGACTTAATCCTAGTCCATTTGGGGTTAGTATTAAACAGGTTAATTGTAAAAATAAGTAAAGAAATGCCATTCGAAATTCTATGAAGACAAAACTTAGTGTTAATGTTTCAATGCATTATCAGTTAGGGTGGATCTGACGGGGGGGGGGGGGGCACAGGAAGAGAAAGACAAGACCACCGTTTAATAGGAGGAGGGCACATATTTTGTATGTGCTTAAAAAGTATATTATATAAGTATTAATGTCAGTGTAAATTAACTTTATCTACCACTATTTACTTACATGAGAGCTTTCGAGTCACTTACAAAGAAGATTGGCTTATAATTTGTATGTAATAGACAGGAAATATAAGAAATAATTTCATGCCCTGCACATTAAATTAATAATGACAATGATTGTGAATAACTACAGTTTTGACACATGGGCGTATCACACGAGCTTCAAAAATCCCCTGATCGCCATCTTTTGAAATGAGCAATATTTTCTGCGCACTGTAGCCCTCAAGGCCATCCAATATGATATAATTAACTCTAGCTTCAGCCCAACCAAACGACTTGGAATCTAAAACCAAACTCCAACACCAACATTGTATATAAATCAGTCAATGTCCTTTTAAGAGGGCATAGAACATCCTATCCGACTCGGGCGCTTCTTGAGACAAATAAATTCCATCGTGAAGAAAATGCGGCAAAGGAGGATTAACGATTCCTCAGGGTGTCTGGAAACATTCTTTGTTACCTTTCCATACTCTAGGCATTTTCAACCACACAAATTTTAATACCGTATCAATAAAGTCTTTTTCTTTCTTTTCCTAAACAAAGAAGAGGTTGTCTTTCTCAAACTGATAATCATATTCATGATTCATAGTCAGATAACATTATACATTGTTGTTGTTGTTAAAGAAAAAGAAAGTACTAGAATCAAAAGCATGCCGTACAAAACCTGATTTGTGATACAACTTTGTAATATTGGAGTCACTGCAATGGCTATTTTATTTGTGTGGGGAAACTAGAAATTATTTATTCCGTCATAAACATGAATAAAATATCTATTCATGGATCATGGTAATCTATTTTCAGAAAAAAAAAGTTAATTGTTTCTTTACAAATGTAATATAAGTTTATACTTTTTCATACAAAAAGAGCCCTAAGTCATTGATGAAGATCAGATCTTGAAAATGAAAACATAATATACAGAAGGCTCATAAAATCTCATAAAGGGTTTAATATGTAAGTTATAGTCATATTCACAGTGTGATTATATTGATTAAAGTCCTAGGTATTTTGTTGTTGTTGAGAATAACCATTCTATCAAGCTCTTTCATATTTGGATGACCCTCCTGTTTGAAATAATTGATACATGGCTTATTCTACAATTATGGTTGAAATAACAGTTACAATTTTACTATCATGTATAAATATATCTCTTATATCGATTGTAAAACTAAAGAAGAAAGAAATAATAGAATTTTAAAAGACGTTTTAAATCAAATAGAATCTGAGTCTGAAAGAATTTGAACACCATACAATGAAAGGTACAGAAATTCTATATGTACGCAGCGAGATGCAAATATGCCGTCACAAGTCAGTAGGTTTCTTCCGTTCTGCCGCTAGCAAGGCCATGATGCCCTTTCCCAAGCAATAGGGCAAGGATGATTTTACATCAGGGTGGGATAGGCTATGATGCATTGCCAATTTGAATATATGGATTCCATTCCGCCCATACAACATTAATAATGCACATGCTGAAATATGCATGTTCCGGAGAAAAGGCCGACATTCAAGCCCATGACTTGATTTTTATTGCATTCTAGCAGCTATGATATTTAACTGTATGAAATTAAAAAACGTAAGGGTATGTTTAGAATATCTAAAATGATTTATGACATACTGTGTGTGATTCAAGTCTTGAAAGATCAGGTTTGTTTTAATGTTTGCATTTAGACAGGCATTGTACAAAACAATGTTCTGGAGAAGTGATGACATTCAAGCAAATGACTTTGCTGTTTTTTATGCCATTTTAGCAACCACTGTATTTAGCTCTAAAATCCAAACTTATTCATCTGTATCAATAACATTTAAAAACATCTTAATATACCAAAGCGATTAACCGGATAAAAAAAACAATATTCTATTCTATCCATAGATGTCTTGCATGCAGCAACCTAATGTCTTACTCTGATTTTATTTAATATAAAGCATTTTGTAACTTATTTTGATAGAGATTGAAAACAAGAATAATATACAATGAAACGCATAATTTATTTTCTCTTTTTGGGGGGTCGCTCTTCTATAAATCTAAATCAGAAAACAATATACCAGATAAAGCTATAAAAGTACAATGAAAAGTGTTGTTATTCTACTTGCTTTGCATGTTTCATTTCTGTTTCTGAGAGATTGAACAATCTAATCTTAGTCCAAATGCACAATACTACAAGTCAATTTGTGGGCAGGATTTGTTCTATGCCAATGGCACGAAAGCATTTAAAATGTATACCAAAGCACTTATCTCCATATATCATTAAAGTTATTGTGGAACTACAATGACATGCACAGTACATACACAATTTCCTCCCTGCAGGCTGCCGTACTGATAAATCTATTATTAGTTAGTCCTGCAATACTGATTTTAAAATTACACATCAAAGTAATCATTCCTTTAAATGCACATGTACATAATTGTTCAATATTGATGTATGATATTAAATATGAACCACACGCTTTCCTTGGCATGGTATATGGCTCTAGAAATATCGAATTACGATGGTGTAAAATCCAAACTTTATGCATAGGTCTGTATTAATAATATGTAAAAAAGAAAAAAACTTATTTTATCAGAGCAATTTACAGGATGAACATAATTTGTTGTTAAACATATAGTTTATGTTGACAAAGATAAGATATTGATTAAAGTTAAATCCTTGTATTTTTTGTCTGACTTTGAATATAAAAATACCCCTATGTAAGTAGACTCACAAAAATTGGACTAGAATGGTGGTATATAATAACACTTGTTAAACACTACATCATATTGTTTGACATGTTCAAAATCAATGGCATATAAAGAACATTTCTCCAGCGGCACCGTGCAAACAGTAGTCTTTGACATGTTTCCCAGAATGTTGAACTATGACAGTGTGAACATGTGACTGCTTTATTTCTCCAGCAGCACAAACAGTAGCATTTGACATGTTTCCCAGAACATTGAACTATGACAGTGTGAACATGTGACTTGGTTATTAGTTGGACATGAATCATTGAGAGCAGGGCGGCGGGTGGGTGATGATGATGATGACGAGGCATCGTATCGTTAGTTTGCTTCAGCAGCAGCAGCAGCAGCAGCTAAGGGACACACCGATGAGTAATTAAGATCACTGATGAATTGACAAAGGTCAGCGTGGACTCAATGGAGATGGAATTATAATTAAGACCTGAATAAAGCTAATAGGCCTAGTTCCCTTTTCTTTCTACCCCCCTTCTCTCTCTCTCCCTCTCTGTTCCCTTTCTCCTCTTTTTCTATTTCTCTGTCTCTGAATTCACCTGTCTTCCTTTTTGTTGCTAGACTCCACTTGTAAGAACATGGTTCTGCAATACAAAGCATCTATTTATCTCTCTCTCTCTCTCTCTCTGTCTGTCTGTCTCTTTCTCTTTGTCTCTTGCTGTCTCTTACCCTTCTTTTCTCCCACTCCCCCCCCCCCCTCTCTCTCTCTCTCTCTCTCTCACAATATATCATAGATTTACAGGGATAGTAGTAAAAGCAGGAAATTCTAAAGATTTTGAACAATAAATTGAAGACTTAGTACAATCAGAAATGAGGATATGAAACACAGTAGCCCAAATTAAAAGATAGCTTGCTGGCTATAGGCTGTAGAGTGCAATATAATTGTTGGTCTAACAAATTTAAGAATGGAAATGAATAACACAAACCTATGTGTCAGCAATTCTAATAATGTAGGTTTCAACAAGAGGAGACAAGAATATATTAAACTTGTAACCTATTGTAAGATTGTAAAGTTTGTAAAAGTAACCTAATCCATACTTCATATAACCAAGATTTTAAGCTCTCCCACTCATCTTTTTTCAGCTGCTCAAACAGGATGTCGACGTCAGCCATTTCATCCATCCTCCGTCTTAAAGACATCAGTCAAATTCAATCATACATCCCTCATGGATCTCCCAAATTCTGAGGGTTAACGCATCACTCTCTCTCC
Organism: Strongylocentrotus purpuratus; assembly: GCF_000002235.5. Lineage (NCBI taxonomy): Eukaryota > Metazoa > Echinodermata > Echinoidea > Camarodonta > Strongylocentrotidae > Strongylocentrotus > Strongylocentrotus purpuratus. The sequence goes on along the minus strand of NW_022145545.1, from coordinate 518,882 downwards.
TCTCCCTTTAAACCATTTCACCCGGCATGCTTGCACCGGAGACCAAGAGGAGATAAGAGGAGGAGGGAGGGAGGAAGGAGGCGGGGGAGGAGGAAGAGGGATAAGAGTTTGTGGTGGTATGAAAGCACTCCTCTCTTATGATATCTGGTAGTTCACTGATTCTTACCCTCAGGCAATCTCACATACCTAACTACATTCGTGTCCCAATTGATTTACCAAATTGACATGCACTGCTCTTAAATGTGTACGTACCTACAGAGAGAAAGAGAGAGGATGCTCGGAACTTAGGTTTGGCCTACATCGGGACAATTTTATATGCATTTAGTGACCTTAACATTTGACTATAATACATTTCAATATTCTGCTTCTGCATTGAGATGCCGATATCCACTAAATTGAGTATTTCATTACCTTTTCAAATTTAAATGTATATGCACTTTATACATAGGTCTTATGAGTAGGTGGTTTGTAGGAAAGGGTTAAGGAATAATACTCCACATTACCCATTTAGAGCCAAAAGAGCTTTCACTCTTATCATTTCATACAGAGTTCATGCCCTTCTGGTTCCAAAGATAATGATTTTTTGTTTATCATCCGATGTTATTCACAACAATTGAGTTATTTGATGAAAAAAAAATTGAAAAAATGTAAATATAACAAAAAAATGTCTGGCTATCTTCAGTAGATGTTAAACTGGCAATTTTGAAATTTTGGTGAAACATGCCGATACTTCCTTTCCTTTGTCAACTACGCAGATCAGGGGCCTGCACTGTTCACCTATTCCATACTCAAGATCTGACATAAGCTTCAACAATATCAACACCAGACTTGACTTGGTCAAAGATATAAGGTTAGGGCTGTGATCAAGTTTTATATTTGGTTCAGGGTTAGGTCTTGGGTTGGAATTTGGTTAGTATCTCAGAAATTGAAGCTATTGTCACCGTACTATGTGTCACAGTACCCCTATACCGCACACCATGACGCGCTCCAACGACCGTCCATCCCTGATACACAATCCTCTGCAAATACAAGCGTGCTAACTTCAGGAGAGAGTGCCCATGCATGCCTGTATAACGAGAACCCAATTCTTGACTGAAGCTAGAGCCCTTATCTCACATGTAATGTTTGCCGAGGTGAAACCGGAGCCGTGATGAATAGAGAAAACAGTGCAGGAAGGAACACTGTGTGCTTTGGTGATGTGGCCTGTGTGGACCAGATTGCAGAACAGGTGTAATCATTTCTATGAGATTAAAAGCAAAGTTACATGAGAAGGGTCATGCATTCTCTATCAGCCTTTCCACATAGAGATGTATAGGTCAACAAAGTGTAATCCAGTTTGGAAATGTATTGTGGGATATGCTGATTTTTTTTGTTTAATTCAGTTTTCAGGAGTATCTCTCTCTAGCGAGTGAATGAATTATGATTCATTTTGAAATTTAATTTGTTGAAATTACAAAATGACTTACAAAATGATCTTCTTTCTAATCATATGTGAAAATGACAAACAAAAGATAATGATATTAGGTGAGAGAAAAGAACCAACAGAAGAAATATTTATTCTGAAGTACATGTTGATGTGTAAGATGGATGAAGTAAAGATCAACATATCTTACCAAAAAAAAATTCTCTCCAAGAAACAATATAAGATAATGATACCTGTTATTTGACTACATGTAATAATATGTTATATGTAATATGTAATATGTAATAATATATTCCGCGCCTAGAAACAAAGTATTAGGCGCATTATAAATGTGAGCTATTATTATTATTATTATGTGACTTTATATAAGAGAAATGTGAATGTACAGTAGTTACAAAATATTACAAAACAGCATGTAACTCTTTCTCTTTCTCCCCCTATCCCCGACACCACTTTTTGCAAAAATTAGGGAAAACTACATCACCCCCACCTTACTGAATAGCAGTCTCATCAATCATCGCTGTGTGATAGTGCCAGAAGGCTGTTAGGTCAGTACAGAGATGCATCTAGCATCCTTCTGGCATGCACCCAAGGTGAGAATTCTGTCTAGACATGTTGGTAACATGGGAGTATTATTACCACCTAGCTCTGTGATTGATGAGGCCGTTTATCAAAACAACTTTTCGGTGCAAGGGATCATTAAAGATGATAAATGTAGCTCTGTCAGATCTTGGCAGAATTTGTAGGATGATGAAACTTGTATTTAAATAATACAACGGAGAACATACAAGTATGAACATTCAGTACTAAGAGCAAGATAGATATAATACAAAGGAAATGTAATGGAATACATTGATTCAAAAAGAAATGATCAATATAATGAAAAAGAAAAAGATTAAGGTAGAAACCACAAAAGATAGAGAGGACGATGGAGGGAGGAAGAGTGGGAGGGAAGGGTGAGGGCATATGTTTTCATGTGTGTTCATACTCATTGGCTGCATTTGCAGTTTAATTCTTCTCTCCTTTCTATCATTTTTCTGTATTACTTAATATATCCATTGCCCACATGTTTTCTCCTTTTTCTGTTTCCCTCTCTTTCTTTATCCCTCTTTCTTACCCCCCCCCCCAAATCCCTCTCTCTCTCTCTCTCTCTCTCTCTCTTTCTGCATCTCTTTCCCTTCCTCTCTCTCTCTCTCTCTATTCACCCCTCTCTCTTTCTCTCTCTGCATCTCTCTCCGCTTCCTTTTTTTTCATCCTCTCCCTCCTCTCTTCTTCCTCTCTCTCCCTCACTCAACTCCATTCCAATACCATTCGCATCTGTATGCACATACATACATACATACACCGACATCTATATAAATTTATAACCTAGAAGTCCAAGGTATCTATCTATCTATATGTCCCTCACTGTAAGACCGCCCCTTGAGATGCGATTTCGGTGCCCACTTTAATTAACATTCCCCCGACAGGCCCGCCTTCTGGCCGGGTTGAGGTCACGAGCAGCTGAATTAACGGCGATGTCTCCATCGCGATTTTTGCCACTTTTTCGAGAGATCCGATCCATTCCTAGCTTGTAGCTAGCAAATTAATTATGTACATTCACTTTCAAAGGCAACGTGTAAACAAAGATGGCGGACCACATCACACACACACACACAGAGGCTTCATACACTTGTAGTAAGCTGGTTGTCAAGATTATGTTTGATTTTAGTTTTGTATACAAAAGGCATTATTCTTCGCGCAGTTACTACTTTCAAATGATCATAATTTTTTAATTTCTGCATTAGTCCATACGGGGAAAGAAGCAAGATTTAAGCATATACATGTATGTATGGCACTGAAGAAATCCTACATATCTTAATGGCTGCAGAAAGCAACTCTTTGCAGGGAAGTTAATTCATCTACAAATGCACTGGTAAATGTGCTCCATAAACAAATACATGTGATGAAAGTGGACTGAAGCATACCGATGCTTGATGCTTATGTCAACCAAAGGGATAAAGAGTTATAACCTACTTCTCCTCGATTGGGGTAATTTGTATGTCATGACAGTTTTAAAGAAATTGCTTTAGAGATTTAGTAATAAATATCTTATTTTCATGGCAGATTATCACAGTATTACATTTTTTTTTTAAATTGTTATGTATTATTATAATCACGTATATCATTACTTTGTATCTTTCCATTGAAAAACTGTAGCGAGTACATACTGAAACAATTTTCTATGAAGTTGCACTTATTGGCTTCTCTTAAATGTGATGGTTCAAAGCTTTCTTGACAATAGAAAAAGGAGGAAAAACCAATTCCAATAAAATTAGATGATGTCATATTGGAAACCTTTGCTTAGATATATTTACCCAAGGGGAGCCACAAGCAATGGCGGTTAAGCATCAGGACTGCATGGAGACTGAAAATGAAGCATCTACGTTTCTAATTAGCATAATGGGGGATTACAGCCCAGGCATACACTTTATCTAATTTAACAGCCCCGTCCAATTTAATCAACAATAAAGGCCTCGTTTACAATGCTAACAGCACTGTTTCTACTCAGTGTTTCAAACGTGTCTGGAAACCTGTATTTCTGTTATAGACTATCATCTGTTTGGAGCCAGAAGGGCATTTTAAACTCTGTGTAAATGATAATAATGAGTTAACATCATTCTAACATCCTTCTGGGGCCAAACAGATGATATCATCTATCCTGAGCCAGAAGGGTGTTAAATATGTGTTCCAAGGTCCGAGTTAAAACCCTTCTGGATCCAAACAGAAAATATATGAAATTCTCAATTGGTTTAAGTGTGAATCATGAGAAAGAATCATGATGATTTCATCAGTTAGTTCCTCTGTTCTCATGCTTTTTCTATTATATTTGTTGTTTCATTGCATACTTTTTGTGATATAATTATTCTTGTATGATGTTTTGCATGAGAAATAAAATCATTTGAATCATTGAATTATCATCACCAAAATAGGAGAAAATTATCCAAAAGTGATTATCATTTAAAAGCATATGACTATCTATTCTTGAATGCAAATGCAGGTGGTTGGTGAACACAAAGGGAGGTAATGATAAATAGACATTGGAATGCAGTGTGTTCATCGTATAACCTTGCCAATTATACAAATGCATAAGTGGTGAGTCCCGGGAGAACAGGGGAATTGATGTCTTTGATGCATGCCAGCTAATTACATGTTCCTGTCTGAACTTCCGGAGAAGAGAGGGAGAGAGAGGGAGAGAAAGAGAGACAGAGATGGGGAGAGAGTGAGAGAGATATAGAGACAAAGGGAGAGAGACAGATAGAGATAGAAAGATAGAGATAGAAGAGGGGTAGAGATTGAGAAGAGGCAATAAGAGGGAGGACAGGTAAACAAAAATAGTGGAAGAAAATGGGGTAGAAACAGACGAGAGAGAGAGAGATTCATGTGTACATGCAGAGAGAAAAGACAGACATTTAGATGGGAAATTGAAAGAAAGAGAGAGAGAGAGAGGGAGAGAGAGAGAGAGAGAGAGTGATGGGGGAGAGAGACATGATAAACAGATAGAATTAGACAAAGTGAGAATAGGAAAGAACATAAAACTGGATACAGAGGGATTAAGAGTGGATAGAGAGGAAATTATAAAGGGAAATTTAGAGATGAACATTCAGAGAGTTGGGCAGAGAGGAAAAGAAAGGAAGAGAAGAGGTCAAAAGGGAGAGAAAGAAAGAGAGAGAGAGAGAAAAAGAGAGAGTGTGAGTAAGTTGTGGCGTCCAGCCTAGCTTATGATCACCAACCACTGGATATAGGATGAGGGGTGAGGGCCAAGCTAGAAACCAAGTATAGCATTAATATCTGTAATGGCATGTATGCCTGTTGGTATAGCGACAGCTGGGGAGCTAAGGCATGCACATACAAATGGGATCATGCTAATTAGGCCCGTTATTTCTCGCTGGAACGGACACGGGGTCTGGCTTTTATTTGCTGCTAGCTAGGGCACTTTTGATCCTATCTTGGGTAGATGATGATGTGTTCTGAGAATCGGAAGTGTGTGTGTGTGTGTGATCTCATCGCAAATAACTTGAAATTGTGACGAATATGGAATATGATCTAATTGAACTTGGGTATCATCTATACAGCTTTATGCCGACAAGTACCTATTCCGTCAGCAGTAGGGAGATTTTCAATTTACAAGTTTAATGAACAGGATATATCATCTGATTGGAATGAGAAGGGTTTTAACTCTATGTGAAAGTATATGATTTAAAGCCCTTCTGGCTTCAAAAAGGGAATTTCTGAAATGACATTAATAACACTACGGATAGTGTATCAGTTATGAATTTCAGGGAGAAATGTTATCTATAAATGGTCAAAGCTACGGGAAAATGACTTTATCTACGTAACTATTATCCTGACCTTTTCAGTAAAATATCTATTTCCGATTAGCTGATGCATCTTGCTTACATTTTGAACCTTTTTGGGTAAAATTTTGTGTATATCTATGTCAACCTCAAATCAGTACATGCTATATTGTTTATTACTCTATAAAAGGAGTTGTAGCACTGCAAAAAAGGCCATTAAATAATGTAAATCTGGAGAAAAACAAATTCTTCTAAAATATTTCTTGACAATATTTAAAAGCTGTCCTTCTCTGCATTATCCATTTCCAAAATAAAAAAAAATAAAAAAATAAAGAAATAAATGCTAATATATTGCTAAGCAATTTGGATAATAGAATGAATGAACCAACTTTAGAAGGCTGAAATGCTTTAAAATGCTTTGGGTTAGACTCTTTTTGCTATACACACTGTGTACACAATATTTCTTCTCACCAAGCAGACAGCTGGTGGTCTGATATTGACAAAATAATTTATAATTCATAACACCTACTTCATCCTATGCAACAACTGAAAAGGTACAGACCTTTGTATTGAACAAAAATGTACGACAATGTGTGTCAGAATTGATAACAACATATATTTTTACTACAGAAAGCTTTTGTTTACGCAGTCGATTGATATTGGGAAACTTTTTCAATTAACAAAACAGCCAAAGCATAATTATGCATGTGCCTATTCTAATAATAGATTCTTTTAGATGTGCTTACTTGGGGAGCAGACAGCTGCAAAATAAGTTATCCGGCCTTCTCTTTTGGAGGAGAATATTCATGACGATGATTTAAATTTAGTTCCCACCTGACCTATAATGATAACTACAATAAAAATTCATTGCAAAAATCGATCTCCTGAAATTTTGTGTGGAAAATATTATGGATAATGGTGTTGCAGGTCTACTTTCATTGATTTATGATAATAATAATAATAGTGGGTTCTTGTATAGCGCTCATGTCTGTCAGACTTGACAATCCTGGCGCTCCTGATTATTACCCTGGCTTTAGCACGGCTGTCATTACGGCGCTCTAGCATTTCAAGGATTTAATTCCTGCCAGGTACCCATTTACATCACCTGGGTTGAGTGTGGCAAATGTAGATCAATGTCTTGCCAAAGGACAGTAGTGCCGCGGCGGGACTCGAACCGCTGACCTTGTGATCGACAGTCCGGTGACATATCCACTCGACCACAACACCTATACAGATAGCACACATCACAATCTGTTCAATGCCATAAGGGCGTTGGCTCTGTGTTATCAAAATATATACAAGTTGATGCCCTTGAGTCGGAGTCCCCAAACAGACAATATGATCTAACTATGCTCACCTGGGTGGAGGGTGGCTCATGCTCATGCAGATAAATGTCTTGCCAAAGGATATTAGAGCTATGAGCCTTTGGCACAACATTTTCTCAAATATTGAAATTTTGAAATTTTATATCAAGACAAAACTGATGGCATCTTTTGGTTCATTATTATGTCATCTGAACATATCTAGAAGGGCATTTACCAATATGATTTCAGGCCCTCATGCCTCTTAAAGAAGATATTGTGTTCTAAATAAAAAAAAATACAAGTTTTAAAACACAATTTTTGTTCTTATCATTAAAATTCATAACAATTATGTGTAAGAAGAATGAGGATTACAAGATGAGATGAATGTCTCGATAACCTTAAAGTTGCTGTTACGCACGTTTGGTACTGATCACACTGTATATATGAGATGGCTACTCTTGGTTGGGTGGTCAAGCTTAATGTCCTGTGTTGCACTTGGGATTACCAAGCATTCACCTACAAACACTGCTTACTATACAGCATTCACCATGCAAAGGGGTTGCCTTTAAAAACCACAGTGGAGAAGTAATTTTGCTTTTATCGCTGTCGCCATAATGCTTCCTGGCCGGTGCACCTTTGCATATATAATGCACAGTAGCAGGCAATGTACGATATGATTTTGATGAATCGAAATGATGCGTAGGTTTTCTGTGACTGGACACCTAAGTGATGATGATACTTCGACATGCAATTGTATTGATTATGCCAGAAAGAGAAGAATATGTATTGTGCAGTAATTTGGTTAAAAATACATTAGATGCTGTAGAAAAAATATTTTCTACAGCATGAGAACATTCTCCCTCTCTCTATCTATCTTCCTCTCTCTCTCTCTCTCTCTTTCTCTCTCTCTCTCTGTCTCAATGCCTGGTTGTTCATGTCTCTTCCAATCTATATCTTCATCTTTCCCCTTTTGTACCCCTTTCTCTATCCATCTCTTAGTCCATCAGTCTATTTCTCTGTCTGTGTCTGTACCGCTGCTTTCTCTCTATCCCTTTCTCTCCCTATCCCATATCTACCCCCCCCCCCTCCCATCTCCTTTCTCCCTCTCTACTCCTCTCTTCCTTCCTCTCCACCACTCTCTCCTCCCTCCATCAATCTCTCCACCCCACCCCTGTCTCTATCTCCCTCTTTGCCTTCGTCCTATTTCCTCAGGGTCTCCCAAACATTACGGCCAGATCCATATTCAATTTGGCGATACTGCGGTGATGCAGCAAAGAAACGGTCACTCAAGTGCACAGAAAGAGGTTCAGATTAGATGAGTGGTTCCTATGAGGTCCTACTTCAAGAAATAGCTTTAAAGGGGCAACATTCTCCTCATTTCAAATTATATACTACTTTGATAATCAAATCATTTTAAGTGCTGTCTAAGCAATGTCGACCCTCAAATCATTTGTCAATCTTTCCAGGAATTCTCTTTACTTATGCCATTTTGCAAGCCAATTCATTATAAGTGCTGCCTATGCAGTGTAAAATACTTGAAGAAGCAAAATGAAATCCTGAACATTCTCTTAACTTACAGTATGTTCCATTTTGCCAGCCATATTATTGAAAATTGTAAATCATGATATGTAATTAAACAGGTAGCACCAGCTTGAAAAGGAGACAATCAAAATAATATGAGGTACATGTCATTTTTGCATATAACCAACAACTTTGAAGTAATAAAAGTTTCAAAATTATGTAAAATTATTCCCTGGTTATATTTTCTCCTTAATATATTTTGGTTTGAAGCCTGTATCCATTTCAAATAGAAATATAATACAGTTATTTGATTATTTTTTAGAATCTTTCAGGAGATGATACCCTCGTCAATTTGTAATCTTTTGGTGGCTTAGCATAAATCCTCAGATGACAGAATAATGAATAGAGCTGTCAATTATTTCATTTTTGCATAATTAAGATTAAATTTACATGATCAGTATTCATAGCTTTAATTATACTTGAACACAAGCTGGGAACTCTTTGTCATATGGGATCATCTTGGTACACTTTCCTTATTAGATGGCGCTGTATTGAATTATGTAGTGATTACAGCTAAATAATTTATTTAGTCGTTAATGTACAAAGCAAACTGGTAATACATTCATACCATGATGGCACACATAAAATATGTTTTCTTTCTCTATACACTGAGTAATATGAGACAACGGATACACAAACCATGATGGAAAGGGTATATTTCCATTTGATCATGCTATTAATTCATTGAGGGTTCCAAACATGCATTTTTTCATTAAAATATTATGTGCATGAATATTATATGCGTGTAACTTGTAAAACTTGTAAAATGTATTTGTCACACATGCATACATTTTATCAAATTCTTTAAGTTCTTCCAAGGCAAAAAAACATGACCATATTTGAGTAATCATGTTTCATTTATGTGATTGAAACAGGTAGATTGCATTAATTCAGTAATTATCCGATGGACAGCAATTATATTTAGAATATGATAAAACACATCACAAATTAACAATGCAATAATAATTACCGCACAGAAGCTTGACAACGGGAGAGCGTCATCTAGCTCGGTCCAAATCATAATGCATGGCGTGTTAACTGCCATGCATAGAGTAATAAATATCTAACCACCAAAATATAGCAAAACTTATTAATTTCACAAAAGGAGAGTGTCAGTGGATATTCCTCATAAGCTCATGACACAAACTCCGGCTCCTAGCTGTATATGAATTTATGCAATAGGCATGTTTGTAACCTTTTGAACAATAATGATCGGATCCTCTGACCTTTACGCTTGGAGTTTGGCTAATGAATATTTTACTTCTCCTTTCCACTAAGCAGCTTCCTCTTGACAACAGATAATGATTTATGTCTCATAGAATATAATCATGGATACTTAAAGATATACTATCTAATAATTTTTTTTAATATCCAATGACAGTGGCTGAATTTATTCATGATTCTCTCTCAAAGTGTTTTCTCAAAAATTTGATGAGAATAAAATCATTGGAGACTTAAATATACTACATGTACATGTACATGTATTTAAAAAAGAAAAGAAAATAGAAGTAGTTTAATAACTCATGATTCTCTCATATAGTGTTCATTCTATGTCTGATGAGAATATAATCATTGGAGACTTAAAGGTACTATGTCCCAATTGCAGGCCAAAATATGAAAAGGTTAAATTATAACAGCATTTGAAAGATAATACTAATTTAGAACTCCCCTTAAAAAAATGGGGCTTGAAAATGTCTTTAAGTGGGAAAATAACGACTGTTAGTTGTTAAATCGACTTAGGAGCTATGGAGCCATTAGGTAATAGTCTTGATGTTCAGACCATTGTACCGCATGGTCGTACGTTTTATGCTGCGCAAAGATTCAATCAGTTTAATTTTGGCCATTACAAGAAGTGGGTTATTGATGTAGACAAACCCTTTACAGCTCATTTCATGTATGTTATTACCAAAGATGAAAAAAGTATACAAATTAAAGTGGCTGAACTAAATCTCTATGAAACTATTTGTGTCAATATCACATACAAATTATCATCAGATGCTTAACTATACACTGTCTCATAATTTGAAATTCGCTGAATTGTAATTTATCTCTGTAAAACCGTTTACGTCTATACCTCATTGAGTATAATCACTGATATAGCAGTATATTTGTATTTTATGAAATTAGTTGAAATGTTCATGAATCTCTCTTAAGGTTTTTGGTTTTATTGAAATTAATTCCTTTCTTTTAGCAATTCATTTTTATGATTTTATATGCAAATGGAAAGAATGCATTTTCTTGTGAAATATTAGACTACAGCTTAAGTAACGGCACATCAAATAAAATGGCAGGAAATCATTTTTTTAATTGAAAATGATTCATTACGTACAGTAAATATTTTCTTTGAATTAATTCTATTGACGTACAGTTGCATTTTGCACTATTTACTTTATTTCAGACAATTTTTCTCCTGATAGAAAGTTAAATCAAGTGCTGAATGCAACCATACCAGTAAACAAAGAAGGATATCTATCAATGTGGTTTGGTGGTTTATGTGCATTCATTTTACTGTTTTTGTTTTTTACTCCTTTTATTTTTTATATAACTTTCTCAGTGGTTTGCTTTGATTTTCTCTCCTAGCCTTGAGAAACAGCTGTTTTTAGATATAGTTAACATTTCATTTTATGGATATCTGCTATTGTTGATATTGTTAATCCATTTTACATATGATGCATAATCAAATATCTCAGGACCATTGATGACAACAATTATTCACAAAATGATTGAGTGCCACAAATTAATTCAATGCTTAACAACTCGTTTCATCTTATAAGCTTGATCATCCTCTAAGATGCCCGCATCCATTTTATCCCATAGCTGCAGAATCCAAAATGACAGAGAAAATAATTGAAAACAGACATTCCGTCCTTTAACGCTATACAAGCCAGCCAGCGAGGAGCTACAGCCAGACGAGGAGTATATATATGACGATAAGCACTGGCTCCGAAATTTGGCATCTAATTATGAAGAGCTGCATATTTAATGGAAGACATGCATGGCCAGAGCATAGCTGCTCCCTTGTATATAGATTACTCTAGGGTTAAAAGCCCGGTTTTCGACCACCGGCTCAGCGGCTCAACGCCACAGTGCCATGGCGTACGTTTGTGAGTGTGAGTTTGTATGCCTCAGTGTATGTTGATTCCACCTAAGTGTGTAAGCCTGGTGTATGGCTGCCTCGTTTGTGTATGCCCGTCCGTGTGTGTGTGTGTGTGTCCTGTTCAATGGAGGAGCCAGTACAAACCGCACCTTGGTTGAATGTTTCCTTTATATATGTACAACAGAAATGTAAATAATAAGGCCTACATTTTAGAGGAAAAAAATTAAAATATTACAATATACCCTAAACCATTCAGCAATAAAAACAGTGAACAAGAATAATGTTTGGATAGATGTCAATGTGACACTTTGTCTGATCTCTGAGTTTCATACATTTTCAACTAAAATGTTCCAATAAAATCCATTAAAAAATATCCAGATTTTATGATAAAAAAGTAAGCAACTACTTCAGATGCATGTGGTACATTAATTCTGCAAAATAAAATCATAACATAGAATTTTCATCACACACAAAAGTTTGTAGCCACAAAAATGGCCATCATTATGAATTTCTTCATACTTTCAGTTTCTGATTCTACATTTATGATACCAATAAATTAAGTCTTAAAACTAAATGGTACGCTTTTGATTTTATATATTTAGTAAATGTATATATCAATTTCAATAATGCTGTAGCTGATTGGAATCTTAGACAAAACACCCCCACATCATACATTATATTGTCAATAATAGCAGCTCACAAGTGAAATCATTCCTGTCTTTCTACATACCTTTGCTCTTCATTATAATATACCTATTTACATGGTTTAATTTAAACTCCCCCAGAAGATTATACTCTTATGAAACAAAAAAATAAAAGATTTAGAGATATATGAGGACAGAAAAGTTAAACCGTGATTAGAAACCCCCTCCTCACGTGGCACGATACCTGATTGTGAAATGGTAATAATTTGGCCTAGATTATTTAATGCCTTATTGACATTTCAAATCGAGTTGCACATGTTGAACACACAAGCTAGAGATTCATCTTTGTAATTATTACCAATGTTCAAGTTAGTGTCACTGTTCTGGACAGGCACCAGTTTCATCTAATTTCACTCATTGCATGCAAATTCATAATTTTATCCACACACACCAACATAAGCAGAAAAGGATCAGTAAAAGGAAGGCTTTTTAATATGAATTCAATTACTCAAATATTATAAACAACATCGAGTAATATATTGTCATAACTAAGTCTTAAGTCAAAAGTCATAGATATGACAATGATATTTTTCCATGCATAAATTATCATTTGTGTTTCATCTTGAAGTGTGGATGATATTTATAATCATAGCTGTTTTAATTGAAACCTATGAACTTGTTAGTTTGCATTGGTCAAAGAAAGATGTTCCTTTAAATCTACAAGAGCTTGCAGATCAAGATAATCAGCAACAACCTTTTGTAGGGATTTAGACTGTCTGAATTACATATGTGTGGGATGTAGATTTATCTTCAATGTATATATTCCTACTGAATAGATTAAGGTCTCTACTCATTTTGAAGAAAAAAATAGCAGGAGAAATATAGATATCACAGTCAATTCTGCCTTGCATCTAGATGTTTCTTGTTTTGCATTTACGCGTGGGCTGGTGAGGATTACTGATAATATTTTTTAAGTTTTCGTGCCCACAAATTTAGTTTTTTCATTCACAAAAACAACATTCCTTTGGGAGATCACTAGATAGATGAAATAGTAATTGAAAAAAGATTTTGGTTTATGAGAAACACCTTAATTTAATGAATACATTAATTTTGTTGTTGATATCTATTTGGGGACTGATTCAGTACAAATTAACAGCACTACAAATATTCTTGTTCAAATTTAAAATGGTTTGAATGATATTATGAATGTATGATCTACAAATATCAAATAAATGCGCATGGGGTGATAGGAACAGGCATTGCATTGGTAATGCAGGCAAAATGTAACTTTTAGACATAGTTGTTGAAATCACATTTTGAATAATTATGGAAAGTGATAAGTGGGAAAAGACATTGTCATTACATTTGTTTGAAATTATTCCATTATTCATGATTACATACATAATTTCTATGTTCAAAATGGTAAAACTGATCGGTAACATATTTCTTTAATAACAACATTTCTCTAATAAACAAATATCATTTTTCATTTACACAAACTTGGTTACTAAAACAAATAATTCTATTCCTTGCTACGAGTCTAGTCCACTTCTTACATCATTGATTACTTTTTTCATTCTGCTTTCTGCAAACTACTCATTACAAAATCGATAGTAAAATTGTGAAGTTACTGCCTTTTTTCACTTCAATGCAAAATATGAAAATAGACAACACTTGAAACCTAAATTCGAAGAACCTAGTCGAGACTGCGACTATAAATAACTCCCTACGCCCCCACAAATCTTGAGGGATTGAGATAGTATCAGGTACGGAGGTTCAATTCTACCGTGCCATCTTGTGTAATTAGACATAGATACCTTCTCTAATCTACCTACAGGCAAGCGTTGGTGGCACTGAATTGAAAATTTAAGAAACAAAATAAATGAACATCATATATCATTTCCTAACTAACACACCTCACAGACAGCTACTAAGCTACTTTTGAGACAAACTTGATTCAGCTTCTTTTGAGACAAAATTTAGACAGCTACCTTTGGCAAAATTTAGACAGCTACTTTTGAGATGAATTTTAACCAGATTATCGGAAAAAAATTACTCAGCTACTATGGTTCCCTGATTTTAAACACTGCAACCTTCCAGTTTTTTAAAATTCAAGGGCTCCTTTTCATTGATTTTTTGGAGAGGCTTTGTGAGACTTTCAAAGGCAAACTTTGCTCTATGGGAGAAGAACTCAGTGTTAAATGTCAAACTTTTTAATTATCACATCAATTCATTCAAAAATCTACTAAAGCATGTTTTGTACAATGGTAGCCGCCCCTTGAAGAAGCTCATGTCCCACCTTCTGGTATTAATCAATCAAAAAGAATCTGCCTTTAAATAACCTTAATAAAGTGTTCAGAACCAATTCCCTACCAAATACAACAAAGAATGGACAAATTGACATGAAGTCATTGATTGGGGTTACCACTCTCAATGACCACAACAAAGAAAGAGTTTGAGCCTCCATTTTGTCTTTGCCTCCTCCTGCATTTTTGGTCTGTTATGGTACACTGCACTTATGCCATCTCTCTCTCTCTCTCTCTCTCTCTCTCTCTCTCTCACTTTCTCCCTCACAAGACAGAAAGACAATCCAAAAATTGCTTACAGTGACCAACTTCATGTACCTTTTGCACAAAAATGGCAATATCCATATTGATTTGTACACTCATAAACATGAGAGGGAGACAGAACTAAGAATTCTCTCATTTTTTAGATTATCACATTAATTCATGAAGAAAAAAAACCTGCATAAAACATGTTTCAGACAATGCTTCCTGACCCTTCAAGAAGCTCATGTCCAACGTTTTGGTATTAATCAATCAAGAAGAATCTGCCTTTAAATGACCTTTAAATTTGGCATGGCTTTATTGATTGGGGTTACCGCTTTCAATAACCACAACAAAGAAAGAGTTTGAGCCTCCGTTTTGTCTTTGCCTCCTCCTACATTTTTGGTCTGTTATGGTACACTGCACTTATGTCCACTCTCTCTCTTTCTCTCTCTTTCTCTCTCTCCTGTTCCTCACAAGTTGTCATCTTATGTGTTCAGATCTATTCTACTCTCAACATGTAGGAAAGTAGACAAATGGGGCCACCATCAAACTAATTACTCTTATAATTTGTTTATGTTATGTTTATATGTTTATGTTATGATAACAACTAAATAAAACGGTTACTTCTAATAATCTTTCATCTTTTATGTCCATCTCTCTCTCTCTCTCTCTCTATACCTACCTCTCTCTCTCTGTCTCTCTCTCTCTCTATTTCTACCTCACTCTGTCTCTCTGTCTCTCTCTCTCTCTCTCTCTCTCTCTCTCTCCTCTATTCATCTCTCCACCAGCATGACTAGGTACAGGACTGTATATATCACATTTGACATAGGAATATATGCATTCGACTGACATCATATTGAGTCTTTGTAAAGCTTAGTTATATACAGTCCTGGAGACCCCCACGACCCTTCATTGATTGATTGATTTTTGTTACATCATTGTCCTTAGCGAATACTGCCTTTAACAAAAACATGTGTGTCATCCAGCCAGTCTCCTTAAATAAAGGCTCACTAATTAACACACGGTCATCCATTGAGTGGAGCAAGAGAAATAATGACAATATTAGCGGTAGAAGTAGTATAATGACTCTATATATATATATATATATACCATGCAGTATTATAGCCCTAGCAGGACTAACTAGGGTTTTTGTCTATGTAGTATTGAGAATTTGTATATCATGATCCTAACATTTGCTGTTTGTAGCAAAGATAATAGATATGTAGAAGTAGAAGTAGTAGTATAAGTAGTATAAGTAGTAGTAGTAGTAGTAGTAGTAGTAGTAGTAGTAGTAGTAGTAGAAGTAGTCGAGAAGTAGTGGGAAGAAAAGTAGCAGGATTAGCTGGAAGAGGAGGAGGAGGAGTAGTAATAGAAGTAGTAGAAGAAGTAGTAGTAGTAGTAGTAGTAGTAGCTGTTGTTGAAGTAGTAGTAGGAGTAGTATTAGTAGTAGTAGTAGTAGTAGTAGTAGTAGTAGTAGTAGTAATAGTTGTTCATGTTATTGTTGTAATATGAATATTAGTAGTAGCAGCAGTGGTAGTAGGGGAGGGAGAGTATAGAAGTAGTATAGTGGTAGTAGTCATAGTAGTAGTTGTTGTTGTTTTTGTTGTAATATTTATATGATTATTATTATTTGTAGTGGCAGCAGCAGCAGTAGCAGCAGTAGTAGTAGTATTAGTAGCAATGGATGAGAATTATTGTTATTAGTAGAAGTAGTAGTAGAAGTAGTAGTGGTAGTAGTGGTGGTGGTGGTGGTGGCGGTGGCAGCGATAGAAATAATATCACAAAAATTGAATGAAATGGACTGGTATAGTCGTTAGGTATTCAAAAAAAAACATTATTTAACTTATTAAACATGCCTGAGACATGAACGCCATATGCTTAAACCAAAGTATCGTCATTCATTTTAAATGGTAGAAGTAGAGGTAGTATATAATTCATTTTAGAAAATAAATATCTTATATGCTGAAATTGATATACATCTAATTAGATAGTAATAATACTAATTTTAATGGTTAACAAATTAATTGGTTTGATAAAAGAAACCACTGAGTGATCACTGAGTGATTAATGGTACTCATGGAAATCATAATTCTTTTTTAGTATTCAACTTAATAACTGTCAAGAACTCATGATGCATATGTGATTTATATAATAACAGAAAGCATAATCTGATAGTCAACTCTCACACCTGTGCAAAATGACTGAAGAAAAAAAGAGTATTATAGAACGATCTGCCCCTGCTTTTCTTTGTGTAAATCATGAAACACATAGTGATAAATCATTACATGTCTGAAGTTATTGTATATGTCAGCACAGTTGGGCCTACATTATAGGGGGGCCAGAAGAGCAAGCAGTATACAATACATGGCTGAAATTTAGTCCTGCTGACATAAAATTGTTATTGTACACATTCCCAGCTTAGCGGTTGTACAATAACTAGATATTGATCGGGAAAAGATACGATGATCTATATTAGCATTACCCCCGCTATACACGCAAAACGCATTGCAGTCATATTTGCCTCCCATGCATTATTCGTGTGCAATGTGTTATACATTGTATGCACGCGATCGCCGCACAGCAAGTGGTGGATTATAGACACCAACCAGCTATCGACGGCGCGCCCGTTAACAACCGGGGAAACAAGGGTGTAGAATGTCTTAATTAATTGTCCTTTCTGCCCATAAATCACATTATTAAACTACCAAATGATCAATCTTGTATATAAATGAGCTTCATAACCTTCGCTCCCATGTTTTATAAGATATTCTCCCGAAAATATTTCGCCACCATTTCGAACGCGCGCGGAGAAGGATGCAGGCTCCTTCATATATGATGCGGATTCAACTTGAACAAGTGGTCGTAATAAATTAGAGATGGACGGCACATTATATCTATGTCACGACTTACCGAATCAGTTTGGCTTCTTTCTCTTCCTCGTTCTTCTGTCTGTCCAAAACAGCCAATATTTGTTGCCGTTCCTCCTCTGTTAGATGACTTAAATCCAGATCGGGTAACTCCGGAGTTGGTTTAGCGGCAGGCAATGATGGGCCGGGCGGGGAAGGTCCCGGTGTAAGGGCGGCAGCGGGCTTGCTCATCGATTGCGGAGAAGCCATTTTTGCCGCAAAATTCGCTGTCCCTGTCAGCCAAAATGGCTATGTAAGTCTCCCCTATTATCACTTGAATCCTCGTCAGTGCTTTATCCGTTCCATACTTGATTTATTGCCATTTTCAGCCGATACATCTGGCACAACGTAACAGGGCCCTCTCGCCCTTCACTACTCATCTTCAGTAGACGAAAAAAAGACATTCGGCAGACGTATACTATATAGTTACGCACACAGCGTGCAGTGTAGTAGTACACGTCCCACGCATTTTGTACGCCGACGCACACAGAGAGCGAGCTCGCATTTAGATTCCACTTCTCACTGAAATATTCATAAATTCGGTGTTCATGTTCATCAATAATTCATCACGTGTTCGCGTGTTGCCAATTAAGTTTGGACGCGTACATTCTACTAGCAGGGGTAATAGCTTCCTAGATAATGAGGGGATGTAATCTTGACAGAATGAAATGTGTTTGTTTATTTTCATTGCTTATCAATGATAATACAGGGAAAAGCTGTATAAGGCCTACCCTAATTTTCGTATCTCCTTTCATATCTTATCGGCAATGTAAATATTACTGTAAGCAGATCCTGCTAAATTTGTTTTGTAGGAGCGAAATATCCGCAACAATTCTTTCTTTTAATCAAGTGCCGAATTATTTTTAAACTATATGGAATAACGATATCTATAAGCAGTTAACCTATCAATGTTTTCAATCGTAATTAGTTCTGCTCGTTTAAAATGTCAACATTTAAAAAATAAACGAAATTGTATAAACGTTTGCCTAAAGAGCATATGAAACTACATACTTGTAACAAAGATAGAAATTGTCTCATACCTAGCGTATTCAGTCGAATTGTGTTCGTCTTATACGAAGAAATTATAGATTTTCCTCGGAGGTCGAGAAAATAAACAAAAATACAAAAAAATACTGATGATCCGTAAGTAAGTAAGTAATGGTGTTATTTAACTTTGAAAATGTTATTTTTGTGCATCAAGATATGCCCATCCTATCCCCATAGAATGTGCCGAGGTGCAAGGAATAACGTAACAAAGACAAAAGAAGGGAGCAAGTAAGAAAAGGGAGTAGATGTGACGTAGTAATAATACGTAGGCAAAATTTGAAACATTTACATTTTTATTTTTTTCTGGGGGATCCACAACCTACAAGCACTGCTTCTTAGTGGTCCCCCCCCCCCCCCCATTTCCTCATAAATTAAGCAATTCTTGTAATAATTTTATTATGTGTAAAGTTTATTTGTATAGTTTCTTGAAAAAATGAATTATGTATGAAATCAAATGTAATATCTTTGTTTACCTTTCTGTTGGAAATGAAATAAATATGAATATGAATATATGAATACGTCATAAAGAAACCAAAGGAAGATGGAGAAGGACAGTACAGGAGAGAGGACGTGAATACACACGTCCGCAAATAGAAGAAAACATATAAGACTGAGAGAGAGAGAGAGAGAGAGAGAGAGAGAGAGAGAGAGAGAGAGAGAGAGAAAGAGACGGAAAGCCAAGATATACTCATACTTATGATATATACGTATACTACATATTTCACTGCTTGTTTTTATATAATGTATACATTATCGTTTGCACAGTGTAGGTAATATATCAAACATTAAATTAACGTTTACTTTGATCCGATTATTAAATGGTCAACATATTGATCATAATATTGAATCACTTTTCCTTTCTTTCTTCTTTCGTGCACTTTCCATCTCTCTCTCGTGCCCTCTTCTTATTCTCCTCTATTTCTCTCAATCCCACTCCCTACTTCTATGAGGAAATTCTCTCCAATTTCTTTACACTTTATCTACCTTTGTGTCTCTTTGTCTATTTCTTCTCTAATCATGTTATTTTCAATAAGGGCAAGATGCACGCGAGACGAGCAATATTTTGTTCTTCCATCTTTTATCTGTCTTATACAAACAAATCGTCTATTTCTTTGTATACTTATTATAGCGTCCAGGGACCACAAAACTCATTTTTCAAAAGGAAGGCATTGCCATATGGCACTTGATAGAAATAAGAGGCAACAACTAACAAGTGTAAGAGACAGTGGAAGAGGTTTTAAAACCTAATATACTTTTAACTGATTTCTTTAAGCCATTGAAAATGATCGTTTTACTCGGACACGAGTGGCAGATCATAAACTATAATATTTGCAAGCGAGCTAACACGAAAAGAATGGCAGATGTCAACTGTTGTCTTGTATAATAAATTATAGTATTTTTATCACTTATGGGTTTATTAGTGTTGTTACACTTCGAAAGAAATTCGTTTTGATATATCTATATTTTACAAGTATCTATTTTACGAGTATTAGGCTTCATTAAATAAAAGACAAGATACATATCACACGTTCATCAAGCAATTTCTATTCATTTGATTAAAAAATAATTACATTTTATGTATAAGTGTACCCAAATATATTTTGCGACCGAGCGGAAAATTGTCCAAGAAATCAGACATTTGGCCCGCTTGTAAGCACTAATGCTGACGCGAATGAGATGCAACCCATTTATTTGATGGGGGCGCCCCTGCTGCCCTGTGTATCGTCATGAACCCTGGTGGGCAAAGGGACATTTTGTGCTGTGGCAACTGAAAGATTCCCTTCTGATCTCTGTTAAAACAAATCTCTGTATTGTTAAACAATTACATGTAATATGTAAATGATTTTTTTTAATATGGCATACAGATGCATAACAAATTCAAATAGAACTATTTTCATAGATGAAAAGGAGCATTTATGAGAAGGGAAAGGTGTTTTTTTTAATGGGGGCACTTACCATAAGGAAAAGGGGCACTTATCAAAAAGGAAAGGGGGCACATGTAAAAATATAAGGTGCGCTTATCCGAGTTTAGAAGGGGTAGTTATTAAAAGGGGAAGGGGCACTTTTTACAAAGCAAAAGGGGAACCTCTCGGATTCGAAAAGGGCAATTATCAGAGGTGAAGGGGGCGCTTATCAAAAGTAAAAGGGGGCGCTTCTCGTATCTGAAAAGGGGAACTTACTAGAGATTAAAAAGGCACTTATGAGAATGGAAAATGGACACTTATCGCAAAGGAAAATCGGAACTTGTCAAAGGAAAAGGGGTACATGTAAAAACAAAAAAAGGGGGCAATTTTCAGAGGTGGAAAGGAGGAAAGGGCAATAAAAAAATAATAATACTTGTCAAAGTAATAGGGGCACTTTTTCTTTGTAAAAAGGGGCACTTCTTACAAAGTAAAAGAGGCACTTTTCCTATGTAAAAAGGGGCATGTTTGTGGTACTTGAAACAGTGGGGGGGGGGGGGGCGGGCACTCCCCCCTGCCCCCCGGGAGTGTCA